>NW_025930578.1:50219-140695 GCF_000764305.2 Hyalella azteca | reverse complement strand
GTTTACGGTGTTCACGCTGTTCACGCTGTTCACGCTGTTCACGCTATTCACGCTGTTCACGCTGGTCACGGTGTTCACGGTGTTCACGGTGTTCACGCTGTTCACGCTGTTCACGGTGTTCACGCTGTTCACGCTGTTCACGCTGTTCACGCTGTTCACGGTGTTCACGCTGTTCACGTTGTTCACGCTGTTCACGCTTTTCACGCAGTTCACGCTGTTCACGCTGTTCACGCTGTTTACGGTTTTCACGCTGTTCACGCTGTTTACGGTGTTCACGCTGTTCACGGTGTTCACGCTGTTCACGTTGTTCACGCTGTTCACGCTTTTCACGCAGTTCATGCTGTTCACGCTGTTCACGGTGTTCACGCTGTTCACGCTGTGTAGCTGTTCACGCTGCTCACGCTGCTCACGCTGTTCACGCTGTTCACGCTGTTCACGGTGTTCACGCTGTTCACGGTGTTCACGCTGTTCACGCTGTGTAGCTGTTCACGCCATTCACGCTGCTCACGCTGTTCACGCTGTTCACGCCATTCACGCTGTTCACGCTGTTCACGGTGTTCACGTTATTCACGCTGCTCGAATGCCTGAATTTTCGGCCTTGCTCTCCTCTCTGAAAGTAAAAGTGCTAGTCTGCCCCAAGGTGATGCTTGTGTTCCATTACCCGTTCTTTATTCCCGAACAATTCACTCGGAGAAGTGCGGGGGTTTTGTCCAAACTATTGACACTCTTTTTGCACTTGTATAAGCAAGCACCCTTAACCAATTTAGCCCAGCAAAGAGAAAAATTAGCGCATCTTAATAGGTCCACTTTCTGCTGGGACTTGGGCTATGGCTAAGATCATGTTTAGATATTAGATCGCTAAGATATTAGATTGCTTGAAAATGTTACCGATTCATTTCGATGAATGAATTTTTGAACCATTTTCCAGTTATTGTTTGTGCAGATGTTGGAATATTTTTAATTCAAGAGTATTTTTACGCGGGAGAATGTTCAAATTTCGCATGTTAGTTGCATGCAAATTTTCGAAGATTTGTCATGAGTGCAAATCGTGCAAAACGTCGTGTGCGTAGCGGCATTTCATTTGTAAAATTTCACCTTGTTTGAAAGTTTCATATTGAAGTTTCCAGGGCTTTTTTTCTGGAAGGAAAGACAAAAAAAGAATAGTGAAGACAAATTTTAACAGGTATTTCGTAGTAATTAATTTAATACGGTGCAAATTTTTTATTTCTGAAGCCCTGAATTGGCATTATGCATATAAGTTATTACGGTCTTCCTTAGTGAATGAGACACGATTTTGCAAGGTCTCTTTAGTCATGATTCGTGTTGCAAACTGGCGAACGGGCAATTTTTGGATGATGAACATCCACGCACGATATTAATAAAGATAACTGCTGTAAATATCCAACCACGTTTGTATGAAGATTGCAGCTTATAGGGCAATAGATAAAAATAAGGAGACAAACGTGAGGGATTTTATTTTTGTATAATATATATTATCTATTTCTGAGAATAATAAAAGTTTTTTCTTATATGATGAAAACGGCAGTAAGTTACCACGACCATTTTGTGAGGAAAACTGCGGTAATGAACCAAAACCTTTTGTGATGGAATGGCAATGAGGAGTCCACACTCTTTTGTGAATGCATCAGTAGCAAGGGAGTAACTCGTTTATATGAGGAATAAGGCGGCGAGGGACCAAAGCTTTGTTCTGAGGTAAACGGCAGTTAGAAGCCCAAGCCCTTTCACGGCGTAAATTACTTTAATGGACCAAACACGCGCGGATGAAGATATTTGCTGTAAAGGCTTAAAATACTCTAGAAAGAAAAATATTGCAACAGGAGACCAAATATGCTTAAATGGAGACCGAGGTAGTATCAGAGTAAACCCGCTTGAATGAATGTCAAAGTATTAAATATCCAAATACACGTGAATAAAGATCGTGTAATAGGTGAAACTTTTGAGACCGGATGCTCTATTACGGAAACTAACGACAGAAAGGAACATAATACGACTGAATTAATATATTCAATATAATATAGCGGTTTCAGCGTTAATTAGGACTTAGGCATGTCGCTGGTTCTTAACATAGCAGAATATTCACAGCTAGTTGCGGTTTCGAACTCGCAACTGCCTGCTGCAATTCTGCCTTGCTCAACTGCTTGCTCCTCACCGATTTTGATCAGAAACTGTCACACAGAGCTGTGATCGAACCCGCACCTCTCTTACCTAATCCTGGTACTCTGAACTGTAACCGCTGGGCCACTCAGAGGTAGCTTTTATGAGAGACTAAACGTCCAACCCAGGCAGGAATGGCCTGGGTGGCCCGGTGGTTAAAGTTCAGAGTGCCAGGATTAGGGAAGAGAGGTTCGGGTTCGATCACAGCTCTGTGCCCCAATTTTTGGTCAAAATCGGCAAGGAGACGGGCGGTTAAGCAAAGAAAATTTGTATCAGTGAGTTGCGAGTTCAAGTCCGCAACCAGCTGTGGATGTTCTGCAAAGTCAAGAATCAGCGACCAGCCTACGGCCTAATAAACGCTGAAACCGCATTATTATATTATATTATTAATACCAATAAAAATAGCAGTAATAGCAAGTCAATAATACCGATACGAAAAGAAGCAATGAATTGAGTATTCAAAGCAAAGGTGAATAAAGATATTAGTAAAAATAACGGAAGCACGATGCGAGTTTATTTAGTGATTAAAAGTACAGAATATCTTTCATTTGCAAGATACAGCAGTAAACACACAGTCGCGTCAAAATGGAGCGTGAAATAGATAAATGAAAAAAATAAACTGAACAGAATAAATCACAATATAATGAGCGCTAACAAATTACAATTTTTTTAATTATATTCGTAGCATTCAAATTGTGATTGATTCATATAGCTTTATCAGTTTTCCATCATTATGATGGAAAATATAAATATATAATGATGAGTTTTTCCATCATTATGACATAAGATTGTTAGAGGATCAAAATCAGCTAAGGGTGGAATATATTTCTAGTCAAGAATCACATCTTACTTACTGCGTGTCAATAAATACTCCACATCATATGAATATTTGAAATATAATTTTTTTATTTTAATATTAGCATACCATTAGCCTAGATTCTATAATAGACGTTCAAATTCCCGTAGGCGCGGATTTCGGAACAAACCTGTCATAACTATGTGTTTTGTGGTGTAAAAATGGTAGGGGCAGGTCTTCCATGGTTTTTCAGATTCAAGGCTGCTTGTCATTTTCCCTGCATCAAGCAATCTAAAAATTAATGATGAAACTCAGTTGGGCATTTATATTTTACTGTACCTGTTTTATGCTTAATGTGCATATTTGTCTTACTTCTACTGATTTATGTAAGTTGCCAGTTGGAACCATTATATTTAAATAATATATGATTTACAAATAAATATTAGGTATGTAATATTTTATCAATATGTTTATTCAACATCTGATCTGAATTCTGGAAAGACAAGTATTTTACTAAAGCACTATATAGGCTATCATGATTGGTAAATTCATGATTGGTAAACGCGGTATATTCCGACACATTAAGGACGCATCAAGAAATAAAAAACTATGAAAAAAACCGTATGCGTTACGTAAGTTCTGTTGCCTTCACATGACTCTCAAAACACTTCACTACGCGTCAGCAACGATGAAACGTCACAAAATGTTGCCATATTTATTAAAAAGCCTTTAGAATGGAAACCTACCAAATCCCTATATTCCGTCACTGTGTGTGCCGCAGGCTGGAATTCTAAGAATGGAAGTTCACTTATAAAAAAGCTTTCCACCCAAGGCCAAGGTGAAAAGCTTTCCTTTGATACAGTGCTCTGCCAGGTGACTGACTATAAATGAAAAGGTCACGCCTGATTGGAAATTTAAGGTAATGATCAGGAGTACTGCATTTCGAAATTCTCACGGAATTACACCGAACCACCATTGCACGGATTTTGTAAGAGATCTTTTGTCGGAATATGCCGCGTTTACCCCAATGCTAAAGCTAATTTTGAAATTTGGTAGAAGCAACCCAATAATCAAGTGAAAAATCCTGTGAATCAGGCCAGTTTTACCTGCTCATATGGCCCTTCCTCAATTTCTTCAGAAATAAATACAAAAAAATTTCCTAAATTTATGTGCAATTTAGAAATATCACCTATGAAAATAACATTATTACATGCCATGGTCAGGAAGATGTGCCAAGTGCGCGGGAATTTATTTCATCATTTTAACAACCTGCGCGGTGCGCCGCATAGTGACAAAGCAGAGAGTTTTTTAGACTCTTCCTCAAGTTCATTTTTGAGTCCTATAAGTATACCAGTAAAGTAAAGTATCTTGGATAGGTACCAGAATTATCATACATAAGAAATCTGTTAAAATCTTGAGTAAATGAGGAAATTAAAAATGAACTGATTCTAAAAAAATCACTGGTTTGCCACTATGGTGCGCCGTACTATGCTGGTAAAAAAATGCGCCGTGCGCTGTACTTTAGAAAGCTAAAATAGTTCTACTATTTTAGTTGACAATATACGCGAGTATATTGACTACGCGAGTCGAACTGACAATAATAAAATGTAAGACATGTCCGGGTTACTTCTGACTCTTCTGCTTGTCCCCCTTGTCGGATACGGAACGTACGGTAATCGTAAACTGCGGCTATTATACATACGAAATGTAAACAGATGGTGTTCAGTGTTGCCATATGATTTTGGAGAAAATTTCTTCTAAAATAAAGTTCTAGATTTCTCATTCACCAAATTTCCGTATCAAGAAAAATCATATATTATTGAAAGATAATTGAAGGCATACTGTACCGGTACTGAGTAATGTGAGTATTACGTCTGTTCCTCCACAAACTGCTCATGCGCGGCAGCGCGACATAGAATTGATGGCCGGGATTGCGCGAACACTTTGTGAAGAGAATCGATTTTCTTACATTGCACCAACTGTGCACAGCAATAGCTTAAAAAAAGTGGAAATGCGCGGGAAAATTCATCAAAAACATACATCATCCTGAGTGTGGATTACATGTAATTTTAGGAGACTTCTGTCTGATTTTCCATATTTGGTGGTAAATGAGACTTTTTTTAGAAAACAATTCATTTTAAATTCCCTGATGCTTTTCTGTAAATTCAAATTGGGCAGACAGCAGAGGCCCAGGCCCCAGGGCATAGTGAGTTAGTGACCACTGACCAACAACAGATTGTTTATTATCAGTTCATTTTTAATTTCCACATCTATTCAAGATTTAAAACAATTTCTTGTGTATAATTGGCTAATGCTGGCAATAAGCCTGCATCAATGATACTTTACTGGTCTGTGTAGAGGACTAAAAAAATGAACAAAAAAGTCTAAAAAGTCACTGCTTTGACACTATTTCCCATGGTGCAGAAAGTGGGTGATTATCTAAAGATCTTTTGCAACACATTAGCAGCAACATTTATGTTTTCATAAAATCTTGCTGACACATATGGATTGAAATTATTGCATTTTAGATATTCCCAAATCTTTGGCAATGCTAACTGCTGAACAAGAGGTACATCAATGGCTGCATCATCTTTAAAATTTCTGGTTCCCAGTTGATCGGATGAGGCTGCAAAGCACAATCCACAATTCTGTAATTTCAGTTGTAATGCAATTGTCTACTGCAATACCTGGAATGTTTAAGATAGGTACACTCAACAAATTTGGTTTTGTAAGAATTTTGATGAAAATTGTTCGCAGTGGAGTGAAGCAGCAACAAATTGAAGACTGTTAGCAATGCAATGATGCAATGGGATGCATCTGTAAGACTGCCGGCAATGCATTTTGGTCTGCAAATGTATAAATAGGCAAGGCATTTACCTAACTCTGCACCTTTGGCAGAGGCCAGCCATCAACCTATATATAATTAATTAATTTAATTTTATTTAATTTATCCCAAAAGTTAATTTATAGCTTATTGGAAAAAAATCTCAAACCAAGAACTTGTATATACTTAGTTTTGCCAATCAATTAATGATCATGCTTAGTTTTTAATTTTATCCTTAGAACTAAGATCATTTTCTTAAATTAAGTATCCATCATACAAACTTAGAATCCATCATACAGACTTGAGCAATTGTGTTACTAAAAATATCACAAGTACCGTATTATTTAGAATTTGTTGCCAGAACTAACTAAATCTTCCACATTTCTTGCTAAAAATTCATGTAAAGAGATAACAAAATATTTGCCTTGGCAAGCTCTTCAAAAGATGTATAAAAATAAATTTTGACATGGATAATCTGGTGAAAAAGTCTAGAAGATTTTAAAATCTTGATATATTTAGTAAGCTTCAAAATGATTTGGCTTCAGCCCAGTCTAGAATATTGGATAGAATTTTATTTACAGGATTTATTCTTTTCATGGGTGATTTTCAAAAAATGCATTCAAAAATACACTGTTTTTCCTAATTTTTTTTCATAAGCTAGAAAAAAGTAGTTGAGGAATGGGTAAAACTGTCCACAAGTATGGGTGTCTCTTTCTCATTTATGAGTGGCTTCTACCTAAGTTTTGTGTCTGCTTCAGCTATCTAGTGGGTTTCACAGGTATTATATTAGTGTGAGAAATATTTGTTGTGTAAAAATCAGTTATTATGGTGGTAGATAGAAATCTAGAAATTACGTATATTACATTTTATGTTTTTCTTTTTAACTTTGCATTTGGGGTGGAGCAGGAGAACTTATATGAATGTTTAAAAGTATTACATAGGCATATCAACAATTTATTATTTTCCACAGTTCCCAATGTTGCTTACAATGAGGCCACCATCTATGACTTCACAGAGGATGATCCTTTTTTTGAAATAGTGTTCCCGAAGTCCCTCCAGTATACCTACAGATTGCGCCAAGCCCAAAACTTTGGAACTGATTTTGTAAGTTGCTGTGCAAGTGTTATTTTGGTTTTGTCAGATTGAATATTTAATAAAAAGTAAAAAGTTGATCTCTTCTATAGTGTTACCAAAAATATGCTATTTTTTTCAGTGAGATGTACTTATCATAAATTTCTTTGTCAAGACTCTAATGCATTCAGATCAAAGATGAGACTTGTATTGTCAAATTTTTATTGGAAATGGATCATGTCTTATTCATCAAGAGGCAATTTTGACCAAATATTTGGATGTATTTATAATGAATAATTTTTCATAATCTTTTGGACAGAATACTACCTACTAGCTGTAGCAAACCATTCTACTACTGGTACTACTTGCGAAAGAACGGGCTGATCAGACATATCTTGGAGGGCCTAAAATGTATCTAGAGACAAATTCTTCATAATGGATTTGATAATAGACAATTCTGAATTGAGTCATGTTTATTATTTATCACCACAGAGATAACATTGTCTTATTTTCTTCCAGTTGTTCCCACAGCGCGGCTTAAGATTGGTTCTGGCAGATCCTGAGGATGGCTGCTCTCGTCTATACAATGGCCCTCAACTGAATGGTGCTGTAGCGCTTGTTATCAGAGGGTATGATACACTGTACTGCAGTAGCTCTTGTTATTATCAGTCACTGTACTGCTGTACGTAGTGCTTGTTATTAGAGGGTATGATGCACAGTCTGCTGTAGCATTTGTTATTATCAGAGTCACTGTACTGCTGTAGCGCTCATTATCAGAGGGTATGATACACTGTAATGCTGTAGCACTTGTTATTGGAGGGTATGATGCATTGTATTGCTGTATTGCTTGTTATCAGAATCACTGTACTGCTGTAGTGCTTGTTATCAGAGCATATGCAACATTCTAATGATGTAGGTATATATCTCGTGTATTTCGTATGAACTCTGTGCAAATTATTGTATGTTATGCAGTATCCAATATTCAAAATATCAGTTAATTAGGATCTTGCAAGGATGAATGGTTGGAACTGAATATAATAATAATTTAATTGATTAAAGTAGGTTAGTTTCAATAATAAGTAATTTTTAAATTCATTTACTTTATGGAGCCATCAAATGTTATATGTGAGCCATTATAAATATAATCATTCCAGGAATATTTTGATCAAAATGTTTTGTATTCTATCTTTTGTATTTGTAATGTATTTTTGTTAATCAATTTGTTTTGTTATATCAACATAATTTGTTTATATTGGTTTATATTTTTTTCCAGATCTTGCTCATTTGTGAGTAAAGCTGTTCAGGTTGAGAAAGCAGGCGCTGTAGCAGTCATTGTTACGGATATGGATGCTGCAACTGATACCTCTTTCATCGAGATGATTGCAGATGGAACTGAAAGGAAACCATCTATTCCAGCTTACTTTTTACTGGGACGGTGGGTTTTCTAATACTCAGTTATCATTGAACATTAAGTAAATTAAAACTGCTATTGTTTGCCTACTGAAATTATAAAATAAATATTTCTGTCTTTACTTGGAATTTCTTTATTGAATGCTATGCTGATAGTTCATCAATCTCTGACAATCTGTGTAATGTTTTATATGAATTTAATGTAAGAGTTTTTTCATTTTCATTCTGTTTTGAATGTCATGTAGAATACATATGTAACAAGTCTACAATGAATCTTATTAATTCTAGGAACGGTGAAATGATTCTGCAAACTCTGCGAACGGAGCATCTCGACGCAGCCATTATTAACATTCCTGTTAATCTCACCAACGTGCAAATCACGAAGCTTAATCAGCCACCGTGGATAGTTTGGTAGTAAAAATTTCTTAGCAATTTTCAATAATTTAGTTGATGAAAAAGGCCATGTGAAGTTATATATTTCTTGACGTTCTATTTTATAAGGAAGTGTATAGTTTGTGGTGAAAATACTTCATCATAAATTGGATTCATATAAACCAATGGCTGCTATGTTTATGATGTATTTATTGATTTATATGTACTAGTCAATGTTGAATGTGCTCATTTTGTATTAAAAACTTTATATCGTTTAGAACCAATATCAACATCTGCAGCTGAGAGTGTTTCATAGAACTCGTCTTCAGTATCGTTACTCTCAGTGTTCACCTCCGGGAATTGATAAGCAGCTATCAACAGAGACTGGCTTTTCTTTTCAAATTTTAGAATTTAACACATGTAGCCGACATGTGGATAACGCATTTAGTAATGCCAAGGTACTTTTTAGGCTAGTTAATGAATTTTTGTTTAGCATAAACTCGTATGCTGTGCTATTAAATTATGTACGAAATAATATCTAAGCATTGTTTATTTCATACGTGACAGGTTGTGAGCGTTTTTGAAGAATATTGATATTTTTGCGTTTTTCTTTATTGAGGTTTTGAATTTTGTTGTAGTTTGTGAGAGGATTGTTGATATAATCTGCATGTTATACTTATACTCGAAGCAATTAAAATTAGATTCGATTTCATATTTCAATTGCAGTGACAGTGCATTTATTGTCTTTCCTGCATAGAGGAACTTGAGAAAAATACTTCGTTTTCTATCATAAAAAATATTTAATTTGACGCGAAGGAAGAAAGTCATACTAAGCTTCCCGTGGCATTTTGCTCTTCACTTTCTGTCAGTTTTGGAGTATGATTAATAACTTTATAACTGATCAATGTCATGCCAATGCCTTTATCCATTATTATTAGTTAACAAAAAGCACTAGCTTCTACCAAGGCAAGATTCTTATTACTGAGCTTGGCGAGACGCGGGAAAAGCAATGCTATATGTTGGTTAGTCTGAAAGCAAATTGACGCCAGGCTTGGGTGCTTACAGCTCAACAAGAGTGCGGTCATGGTTCTTTGGCGAACACGTTCGTCATATTTACTTCACATGCGAATTACCTTCTTCTCAATCTTGAAAGGTTTAAAAAAATTTAAGGTAAGTGATAGTGAAGTTCAGCGTTAATGTCTAGAACCTAGGGAGCACAGCCAAATACAGCGCGTTTACCTCTGAAGTCACAATGAAATGAGAAGCAGAAGAAAGAATGTAACTTCGTGTCAAATAAATTGTTTTTAATCAGAATGGTATTATTTTCAAGTTAACTTATACTACCCCTATGGACCCAGTTATGTAATAACCGGCCGATTGCTTCCCGAGTTGGAGAAATAATTCCAAATTGATTTGAGAAATTTTTATACATGAATACTGTATCTCAATATGACATGTAAAGGCTTCACTTAGATCTCTACTTTGTCTTTGGTTACCAGCTTAATGTCAAAAACTGCGGTACAGAAACTTTGAGTCGGCGTCTGGAATGAAACAGGCAAAAAATGTGAAATAAATAGCAATTAATTTAATCACATCTTTCGATGCCCCCGCATTGTTCGTGATGATCTGAATAATACAGTTGATTTACATAAATATAATGTGTATATTTGAGCTATGTAAGCACGCTGAATAAAGTAAATTAATACACAACAAAAATATAACTACATACCATATTACTCTGTACCAACTACTATGTATTTTTGATGAGCAAGTTCAGTCACATTTTGTATTAAAAGTTAGAGTTTTACTTGAAATTTGGCTCAAAATTCACAGGACATTCAAGAAGATTTCAATAAAAATTGATAAAGATTGCGATTTCAGTTATTCAAACAAATCTAAATTATTATAACGTGTAATGTGACAGTTACCCTAGTCTGTTGAAAATATTTAACGATGATAACAAGTTCACGCTATAGGTTTTTAAATAAAATAAATGCCTCCTAGTAAATTCAAGGCAGGCTTGCCAAACTCCGGTTGGCGACTCGGCGCTAAGCCTGAAGTTCTTCAACTGAGGAAGCCCGTGACGCGAGCCAAGTTCAGAACGGACGACGTAGATTCTGCAGTAAACTTCTCCGCCTCCGAAACCAGTCTGCACGAACGTATTCCACAAAATAATATATAATTTAATTGTGGCAAATTAATCGTCGTTTTTAGCGCATTTTCTCATTTATGGAAAAAATGCTCTATTGTGCTAGTCATGTCCGTCTGCCCGTCCATGACTTCACGTTTTCGTCGACGAGAAAATGCGCTCTCTGTCACTTACTGCAGTGAGTACTACTGATTTTTTTTCTCATGCCTGATTTGGATGACAGTTTCTCATGAACTGTATAATTGTCTGGAACACTTGATCATATATATAATTAATGCTAAGAATCTGCTCGATGACGCTGCTCTTATTTCAATACGTGTATATAACACAGAGTAAATAGACAACTATCGGGCTAAATCCTACTGCAATAATGCCATCAGCTTCAGTTCAAACCCAAAATGAAACAAATTAAATATTGAATTCAAAATAAGCGCATTACATACCCGCATTTCCGGAGATATTCCGCCTTGTTTTCATCCTTGACTTTGTCGACGTATTTCTTGGCCTCTGATTGGCTGTTGTTGTTGAGACAAGCGTCCACCACGAACTCGTAGCCAATAGGAGGAGTTTTCTTGCTCTTCACAAACTGCTCGAGCGCTTGCCAGTGATTTGCTGCAGCGTGAGCCGTCACTCGTAAATACCAATACCTGTAAATCAATTACAATTAGTTTGTTACCAGCTAGAGCAAATACCAATACCTATAAATCCATTACAAATTGTTTGTTATGGGCTAGAGCAAATACCAATACCTATAAATCCATTACAAATTGTTTGTTATGGGCTAGAGCAAATACCAATACCTCTTAATCAATTACAATTAGTTTGTTATGGGCTAGAGCAAATACCAATACCTATAAATCAATTACAATTAGTTTGTTATGGGCTAGAGCAAATACCAATACTTATAAAGTGCCGGTTTCATCGCAATGGATTAATAACAGAAAAAGTTTATTTTAAATAGTTTGTCGTAATCACTTATGTTAAAACCGTAATTAGATAAAAATGAAGATAATTTGTAAAGACCAGATTCTTTACAAAATCACGTCAACAGTAATAAATGCAAGAAACACAACATAAATGTCCGTATATGGATAAAACACGAAGGTTTTCAGTTAAGACGCGAACTTTCATCTGCACTTCACAATGGCTGTCAGGAACAACACTGCATTATTGTGAACGAAGAAATAATCCCACGATCTTAAAACAGCATAATTCAAAATAACAAGTAATATGTGAATGACAGTTTCCTATCGTTTACGTGTTAAAGGTAGTTACAAGTTGTTTGAATTAAATTACCAACCTCTTTTCAGTTATCTTGAAGTCGGTGCGTAATTTAAGGTAGTTATAAGTTGTTTGAAGTAAATCACCAACCTTTTTTCAGTTATTTTGAAGTCGGCGCATAATTTAAGGTAGTTACAAGTTGTTTGAATTAAATTACCAACCTCTTTTCAGTTATCTTGAAGTCGGCGCGTATTTTCTCAGCATCTTTGATGTGGTTGTCGCGTATGAGCTGCATGAGCGTGTCAACCAGGGAGAGGTTCACGTAGCTCTTGTGGTGCAGTTCTTCCAGTCCAACCTGACAATAAAATAATAAATTACACATCTAAATAGTAGGACGTAGAATTAGTAACGATGCATTTGCGTATACTGTATTCAAAATCGATGAATATTTATATGGCATTTACGATACAATTCATAAATCAGTAACCA
Organism: Hyalella azteca; assembly: GCF_000764305.2. Lineage (NCBI taxonomy): Eukaryota > Metazoa > Arthropoda > Malacostraca > Amphipoda > Hyalellidae > Hyalella > Hyalella azteca. The sequence goes on along the minus strand of NW_025930578.1, from coordinate 128,188 downwards.
CTTAAATCCCGTTAACAAATTGTATCAACTTTTATCAGTTTTTCCCCATCACAGGCAATAACTGATTTGATGTATGAATTAATTTCACAGGTAAGTCGACCTCATAGATATCATGCTATCATATCATAGCCCATAGATATATACTTGGCATTTCAGTAGGCGCATTTGTTCCTCGGTGAGCTGAACACCAAGTTCATCCTTGGCGCGCCTGAAGCACTCAGCAGTTGACTGAAGGAGACCCAGGCGCAGGTCTGTTCTCTGTAATGTAATTCTGATTTGTTCATTTACAACATATGACTTGCGCATAATACAACACATGTGTACATTTTACAACATATGATGTCTACATAGTACAACAGCTAACTAATTACAATTAATGATATTCATGCAATGTTGAAGTTAATTAAAAGTTTCTGAGCCTCATTTGCAATTATATGTTAAAAAATTATACGTTAATTAACGTTAAAGTTAAAATTTATACCCAAGTAACGAAGGTATGTCTTGTGACGATGTCTGCTACAAACATATCATTTGCTCCCGTAAAAATGACAATTAACGCAGAAATTTAAAAACTAGTTTTCTTGAATCTGGGAAAATAGCAGTAGGTAATTTTGACACGGCAGCTAGATTGAAGAATTGTAACTCAAGAAAGTGGAGCAAGTCGAGCAAACGTAGCAAATAATGTAATCTGTTTTATATTTAGTGTCAGCATACATGGCTTACTATCTCGTCACGCGATTCAATGTGTCTATGATTAATTAAATCATTATCTTTATACCATATATTCCCTCCTTAATTAACAGATTATTCATTCTCGTGCACCGTTTAGTATTCATATATAAAGATAACAATAATCCCTTATTGTCAGAGGCTAAATTCACCTTGATATCATAACCCTCCATTTAAGCATTTATATCTAAAGAAAACAATAATTCCTCATTGGAATTATAATATATACAGATGTACATATTATAATATTATTATAATATATACAGCAGCATTTGTATAATAATATAAAATAAAGAAACAAAAATCCCCTATTGTCATAGGCCAAATTAACCTTGTTATCATTCGCCTGCAGATCAGCATTTATATATAAAAAACAATAATCCTTTATTGCTAGATGCCAAATTGACCTTGTTATCATAGGCCTCGAGGAGACGTAGCCTGGCCTGCTCGTGGAAGTTGTCGTCCTGTACGTACAGGTCCCTGAGAGCTTCCTGTGCCCCTGCTGCACAGCTCCGTGCATACACAGCACGGCACAGCGGCGATCCCCCCACCACCATCTGTACATCACATAGCAGTGTTATCACATAGCAGTGTTATCACATAGCAGTGTTATCACATAGCAGTGTTATCACATAGCAGTGTTATCACATAGCACAACGTCATCACATAGCACAACGTCATCACATAGCACAGCGTTATCACACAGCACAGCGTTATCACATAGCACAACGTCATCACATAGCACAGCGTCATCACATATCACAGTGTTATCACATAGCACAGCGTTATCACATAGCACAGCGTTATCATAAGTGTACCACAACTGTGCAGTTGAGAAGTATTTAACGCGTTCGTCTCACAACTACAGGAGAGATAAATAATTGTGGGTAAAAGCTTTCAAAAATCATCTGTATGAAATTTAACGCGCAACACTCTGGCGTTAATGTCATTTATAAGATTGTTTACATACACTGCTGCATTCAAGTTGCAGCAGTGTAGGTATGTGATTTTGAGTTGATTTTTCAAAAATAACTACAGAATCTTTGTTTTCATTTGTCGTCAACAACACAGAATCCAAGTAAACCTGAAATCCCAAATCTAAAATTTGTCACTTCTTCGCGCCTTGTGATTCAATACCAAAAATTAAAGAGTGTAATCTTCTACATTCAGCAATGATCAAGAACTTGGCAGTTACATCGAGCGCTGAATGTCAGAGGTATACATTAATGCATAGTCCCATTAATGGTCAAAGTATTGTTGAAGAAAAGTACAATGGTGATAGTACTGTTAACAATAGAACTATCACTGCGAGCACTTAGCTCATCAGGAACACTAAATTCATTTTTGATTAATTCTATGAGTACAGCAGTATTAAAAAATATTCAAGATTTTTTTTTATTTGATGAGCTCACTTACAGAACTCAATCAAATATGGGTTAATTCTAACAGTACACTAGGAGTGAAAAACATCAAATTTAGTTCGTATCAATTCTAAAAGCTTAGTCATAATATAGTCATATAGAATTGATCAATGTAGATAGTTATCAATATCAATTGAACAATGAGATAGTAGATGTAGATAGTAGATGTAGGGAGTAGATGTAGATAGTAGATGTAGATAGTAGATGAAGATATTAGATGTAGATATTAGATGTAGATAGTAGATGTAGATAGTAGATTTGTAGATAGTTCAAGTCTGCGAGCTGACCAGGAACTCGCCGAGGGGGAGGGCGCGCTTGATGTCGAGGAGCACCGTCAGGATGAGGTCGGTGTCGCCCGTGGCCTGAGCTCTGGCGAGGGCGGCCGCCCGTTCCTCCAGACGTAGGAGGCCCGTCACCTGGGCCCGCGCCCTGCACTCGTAACCCAGCAACTGAAACGGGGATAATAGTCAGCACCTGGGCCATGAATGGGCCATGAATCGGCATCTGGGCCACGAATCACCATCTGGGCCACGAATCACCATCAGCATCTGTGCTACGAATCAGCGTCTGGGCCACGAATCACCATCGGCATCTAGGCCCCGAATCACCGGGATTGTGGACGAATTCAATTAAATATGCCAATAATTCAACACGAAATCAACTAAACTATGCCACGAATTAAACTAAAAAATATGCCAATTACCACGCTCGATTCTGCTAGTCATTAAGCATACCCCAATTTTCACCAAATTCTCAAATTACATATTAATAATAGTCACTCTCATTATCACGTGTCTTGTAACAAATCGCCAAAATTTACGGATTCATAAGGATTAACGCAACTTTGAGGTTGGTTCGCCATTAATTACTCCCAATGTATCCCTTCCACCTTACTCTAAGCTATTCGAAAAAAATTCGACCGAAAAAGCATACCATCATGCCGCTCTTTCAATTAATCCCAACAAAATTTAGAGTCGCCCCAGCTTCTGGTACTCCAAATCAGAAGCTGAAACGTCTGTAAATTTTCACTGAGAATGAATTACTCAATTAATTTAGCATTTCAATTAATGAATTACTTAATTAATTTAGCAGGCACCTTGACCGCAAGTTGCCTTCTGTTGAGCGAGTGCGCACAGTTGGCGATTTCCGTGTAGGAGATGCCGGCGGTGTAACCCAACTTGGAGTGGATGTCTCGGGCGAGCTGCTCGTCATTCTTGTCGCTCGTGTTCGCAATCTGAAATAAAGAAAACGCATTACCACTTGTTTTGGTATAAACAATCACGTCATATTAGCAATATGAGTGTTCATGGAAAGTTATGAGTCCAGCAGAATGCCCGCCCATATTGGAGTGGATGTCTCGGGCGAGCTGTTCGTCAGTCTTGTCGCTCGTATTCGCGACCTGAACAAAATATAACTCAGTACTCACTGCAGTGAGTGACTGAGAGCGCATTTTCTCGTCAACGAAAACGTGGTCACGGACGAACAGACAGACAGACGAACGGACATGACGAGCACAATAGCGCCTTATTTCCATAAATGAAAAAATGCGCTAAAAAGGAAACTCCGTAAGCGGTAGCGATTACCGCTTGTTTTGGTATAAACAATCACGTCAGATGGGCAAGGTGATTGTGTATAGAAAGTTCCGAATCCAGCAGAATGCCCACATTGCGAACCAAAGACGCAGACATGACAAACTCGTTGCCCACGCGAACAGGATTGTCCGGAAGCTGATGCTGGTGCCGAGCAGTAGCAAGCCAAATAAAGTCGGTTTTTGATGCGTTAAGCTGAAGCCGGTTGGAGCGCATCCAGTCTGAGCAGACAGACAGCCGGACACTGCAACGCTGTAGCGTAAGCCGGCGCACAGTAGCCATAATTTGTGTATTGTATAGCTGCACTAGGTCGTTGACTTATGGTGCCAACCATGAGTCAGGCTGACAAAGTCGGGACGACTGCAGCTTTTCACGCAAGACATCGCCTTCGAGACCGCGCCACGAACGACAGGTAACGGTCTTGTAAGCTGGCACTGGGCGCACACATAACACCGTTCACCGAAGTAGTCGATGGTCGGATATTGCGACCTCGATGATGTCGACTGGCAGACTTTGAAGTTCAATACGCGTGATGATAACGCCCAGCAGTCCGTCCATGTCGTGCGTCGGTAAGGTCACGTGACAAACCATGCCAGAGATGGACAGCTGTAGGTCCCAGCTCCCGGGTTTGAGTCCCACTGAGGACAAGTTCTTCCGAGAAGCTCAGCTCATGGTCAACTCAGCCATTCATCCAACTCTGGTTGATAAATGAGTACCTGGCTTGTCCAGGGTGTTGTGTAATGCAATAAAATGGTTCTGGCGGGTCAGCGAGACAGTGATGGTCGTGGAACTACCAGTGGCATTCCTAAAGTGCGGACGTGAACAATAAGGTTGCTCTACTTAAAGCCCAAAAATTCTAAAAATTAAATGCGCTTATTAAAACCCTAAAAAGTTGTGTCTTAAAACATGTACCTGATGAATTTAATACCTTGTAGCAGGCCCAGTGGGCCAATATTCGGGGCACAAGTTGGGTCTCGAGGCCCAAAGTTCGCGCGATGGCCAAAGCCACAGGGAAGAATCTTCGGGCAACGAGTCGCTCGAGCGCCACCTCCAGCGTGAGCCTCTCTAGCTGCTGCCATGTCAGTGGCATCCCTGAGCAACCAGCGTCAGAATTACTATTAACATTTCAATAACAGAGAGTTATAATATAGTCATATGGAGGGGAACGTACCAAGGATCAGAATTACTATTAACATTTTAACAATAGAAAGTTAGAATATAGTCATTTAGATGAGTGAGTAACAAGGAGACTAAAACATTGTTCGAGGAGAGAGTACAAAGAATTATTTAAGGGTGCGAGTAAGAGAATTATGCTTTACATCTGTTATTAATTATATGAAAAATGGCATACAGGGAATTATGTTACAAATTTGTGCTCTTCAAATTAACAGTAGAATGGACAATTGGAAGTAACGATTATCATCAGAGAAAATGCAACACTTCAGTTGGTAATTTGAACGTGATTTATACATTAAATTCGTCCTTAGATAATACTCACCTATCTTTTTTGAGCGGAGGTCGTTCAAGATGCGCAGTTTCAAAGCCGTGTCTTTGAACGTGTTAGGCTCCAGGGGCGGTAGAAACGTAAGGCCGAACAGCGATGACTGATAGTAAACAATACAAAGGAAAGTTAGGGAGGAAACTTTGGAATGTAAATCGGATAAGACAATGCTAAGGAAAGTTAGGGAGGAAACTTGAGGAAATAATTCAAAGGAGAAATGGAATGTAAGCTGAATAAGACAGTGCTAAGTAAAGTTAAGAGAGGAAAATAAATCAAACAATACTAAGGCAAGTTACAAATCAAACTATTAAGCCCTTACAGTGAAAGTTGCACCTTGAAGAAACTGTGCATTGCTGTTTTATCTTCCCCTAATGATGACTTCAATTAGGAAATTGTGAACGTAATTCGATAAATTCACTAGATCATAGTTAATGAGTGACCATAAACACCAACGGAAGACTTGACAAAATTGTTCTGCTACACAGAAATGAAGTAGAAATTTTTTGTAACAGATGAATCTTCTAGTACCTAATATTTATTTCTTAATGTAAATTCAAGAACCCACCATGAAGAGCATCGTTAACATCACTCTTACTAGAGCTAAGCCTTATATCGAGCGGCTCGAGAAACCTGACGGATTTAAATAAAAATACGCTCCACTTCTCACCTGAAACAGTTTATCACCATCACCTTGAGCAGCCAATCACCTTGAGCAGTCATCACCTTGAACAGCCAATCAGCAGCCAATCACCTTGAGCAGCCAATCAGCCGCCAATCACCTTGAGCAGCCAATCAGCCGCCAATCACCTTGAGCAGCCAATCAGCCGCCAATCACCTTGAGCAGCCAATCAGCCACCAATCACCTTGAGAAGCCAATCAGCCACCAAATCACCTTGTGCAGCCAATCAGCCGCCAATCACCTTGTGCAGCCAATCAGCCGCCAAATCACCTTGTGCAGCCAATCAGCCGCCAATCACATTGAACAGGCAATCATTTGCCAATCACCTTGAGCAGCCAATCAGCCGCCAATCACCTTGAGCAGCCAATCAGCCGCCAATCACCTTGAGCAGCCAATCATTTGCCAATCACCTTAAGCAGCAAATCACCTTGAGCAGCCAATCATTTGCCAATCACCTTAAGCAGCCAATCACCTTGAACAGCCAATCATTTGCCAATCACCTTGAGCAGCCAATCACCTTGAGCAGCAGCTTGACGTTGTCCACGCTCATGTCGTGCCTGGCAGCCTCTAGGCAGGTGTGTACGGCCTCCTCCTCCTTGCCCTGGATCAGCTTCAGGCAGTCATAGGCACGCGGTGACTCTTCCTGATATATTAACAAATAAATTATCAACACAGCGGTTCATTTAAAATCTTTTTATTTTTATCATTATACGTAATTGTTATTGTTATTATTAACCTTTTAAGCGCATTTTTTCTTTATGGGAAAAAAGGCGCTATTGTGCTCGCCATGTCCGTCTGTCTGTCTGTCCGTCTGTCTGTCCGTCTGTCCGTGACTTCACGTTTTCGTCTACGAGAAAATGCGCTCTCTGTCACTCACTGCAGTGAGTACTGAGTTATATTTTTTATCATATTTATTATTATTATTATTATTATACGAAGCAGTTATCGTGGCGTCTGGTTCAAACGAGCTTCGAGGGTACCATTACACATAAGATTAATAGCAAGCGAAAAATAAAAAGAACGAGAAAGGATGATAACGGACAAAAATAACTAAGCACTTGATTCATAGGCTCTACGAAATAGTTCCGTATTGAGGCGTCGACGAAACACCTGCAACGCAATAGCCGAATTAAGTTACGGAAGCCGGCGGACTGTTCCAGGTTCTGGCGGCTGCGGCCGGGAACGCTCTGTCGCCGACGGTAGATAAGCGTTCAGAATTTAGATGGAATGAAAGGATGACGCTGTTGATGACGAACGCAGTCGTCTTCTAGAAGGCAGATCCGACACGCGTTGCAGACCTTCCGTGAGATAAGGAGGCGCCAGACCGTGAAGGCATCGGAACCTCAGAACAGCGACCTTGAACTGCGTGCGCTGCTGCATGCGTAGCCAGTGAAGATCGCGCAATATCGGCGTCACGTGGTCGAATTTTCGCTTATTAAACACGAGTTCAATACGGATTGCAGTTTAGTAAGTGCGGTGGGCGGAAGTCCAGAGAGTGTAGCATGACTGTTCTTTGACAATGTGATTGTTCATAGAAAGTTCCGAGTCCAACAGAATGCCCCTGGTTACGAACTGCAGACGCAGGCATAACGAACTCGTTACCCACGCGGACAGGGTTGGCCGGAAGCTGATGCTGGTGCCGAGCAGTCGTAATCCAAATAAAGTCGATTCATGATGCATTGAGCTGGAGCTGGTCAGAGCGCATACAGTCTGAGACAGCGTCCATGCAGACAGACATCCGGTCCTGCAACGCTGCAACGTCAGCCGACGGACAGTATTTGGGTGTCGTCGTGTGAACATGTGTAGATTCCAACTATGAGACTGAATTTTAATCCTTGACATAGTGAATTAAACGAGCATGTGCGGATTCAAACACGTCGACAGTATATAACAGGAAGAGGATCAGTCCGAAGACTGATCCCTGTAGTATGTACAGTACCAAATAAATGTGTGTATTAATCAGTACAGAGCACCTTAGATTGATAATACAGAGATTATTTCAAGATTACAAATAAATGGTATGAATGAAACTAGTGCAGGTTATTTAATTCTTTCAATGTAGGATTTTAAAGTAAAACAAAAATAATATATTTGGATAATAGAGAATACTAAGGACGCCGTCAAACGGATGGTTCAATTAACTTGTCACTCATTAACGGTATTGCTCAATAGCTAAGCTGTTCACAAGGTGTATGTATGAGAACAGCTATCAAAAATATTTTATTAGTGCTGTAACTGAGTGCGAAATGAGTGCGACAGTCGCTCATTACAGTCATATTATAAGATAGAGCAGAACATCTAAATTCGAAGATTTGTTTTCTTATTACGAATATTTGCTAAACTATAAATATATCTAGTAAATATGAAAAGCCGAGTGTGACAGATCTATGATAGTACCTATACTTATCCTGACTACAGCATATATTATATAAGGATTAATTTTAAGCGAGGACTTTGTTGAGCTAGGACGGTCTCAGTTAACAGCCATTCCATGCGCCGCATCTCGTGTAATTCAAGTTCATATTGTAGTATCTCATAAAAACCTGAACTCATATTCAGTCATTAGTCTTCTGTTTGATATTACAAATAAGAGTTCACAATGTCGTTATTTCCCTCATCGGTACTTGAGTAGACTTTATTTGAACTCTAACAGTCAGGAAGAAACGTTACAAAACTGTTATATTATACTGCAACAAGACAAATTGTTAGATTATGTTGCAGTCTGCAACAAGAATAACTTTTGTTGGTAGCTGGTAGAAAATACGGCATCAAATGCCTATAGACTGCAGAAAATAACTTGAAACATGATCATCATCGCCTTATCCATGATGGAACAAACAACTTATATTAAATCTAAATTTTTATTATCAGAATTACAATCATGCATTAATTAATTAATTATTATTTAATTAATTTCTCCAATAATTCACCTCGTATCCAAGATGGGCTTCCACAAGCAGCGCTCCCGGGGACATGGACCCGATACCCAGCGTCTCGACTGATGCGTGAGGGACCTGTTCCGTAACGAGTAATTAAAACCTGCATTAATTACAAACATCATTTGCCTTCCAGTAATTCTTTGAGAGAAAAGTGTTGATCAGAATCATATATTATTGAATACTCGAACTTTTGCAACAATACTCCGCATATAAAAATGTAAAAAGAATCGTCAATAATTGCCCGCCAGTAATTCGTTGAGAAAAATGTTAATCATAATCAGGCATATATTAATGAATGCTCGGATTTTGGGGTCAATGATATAAATAATAAAAATGAATCGTTAATAACTGATAGATATTAACATCCTTATAGGTGATTTGGACCACTAATGTTTCTGGAACCATTTCATTGAACTGATACAATATTCTTTATCGAGATTGTCATTTGATCATTTATAATGCAACACTGATTTAATGAACATAATCAGTGTATAAGGAACCTTTGACTCTTTATACAGAATAATTCAAGACAACAGTTCAACAAGCTGTGTATTTGCTTATTATAGTGATTGATAAAATATGGTAGTGCACAAAACAAAGAATCAGAAAAACGCAATAAGAACTTATCTCTGCTACGCAGTTCTATTTTAAAGCTAAACAAATATTTAGTTTCCTGGTATTTGTTTGCATGTTGTGCAGTATACTTCAACATAATGCAGTATTGTAGGTGCCTTTGTGGAAACATAGTCCTTATTATTTTGCTAACTGCTTTCCCATAGAGGAAAATTGACGCACCTTGTACATATGATTCCCTGTCACTTATTACTCCCAGAGCACAAAACTTGCAAGCACTTTGTAGACGCGAAATCATAATTATTAGACTTCTTCCCCCCAACAAGGGTAAGTATAGCGGCTGCTTTTAGGCATGAAGCTCATATTATTTGACTTGTTCTCTCACCCAAAAGAGGGTAGTCACACTTCGTAGATGGCAAGCTCTTATTATTCGACTAAAACCTTAATATTCGACTTATTACCCCCAAAAAAGGCCAACATACGTCACCTTGGAAGATGCGAAAACCTTATTATTCTACTTTGACCTTATTATTCGATGCCAAAGGGCAAGATACGGCACCTTGTAGAGGATGTGATGCGAGGTGTCGCCCACAAGACGCACACAGTCCAGCTCCTGCACCACATGTACAGGAGAGTCCAGGTAGAACGTGGCTACGCTACCCGTGATGTCCACGAGCTGCAGGGTTACCTCCCATACCAGCACCACGCTGCCGCTCCCACACCTGTACAATGTGTGGTAATTAGAATATATTTCACTCGGATCTTAACGACATAACTAAAATGTGTAACGATTGTTATAAGAAAGATCTTAATGAGACAAAGTAAAATGTGTAACAATTCTTATATTTCATTCGGATCATAATAAGAGGAATAAAATGTGTAACAATTAGAATATGATATTTCACTCACATCTTAATAAGACAAATGAAATGTGTAACAATTGTATTAGGTATTTCATTCAGATCATAATGAGATAAAATAAAATGTGTAACAATTATAATATGATATTTCACTAAGATCATAATAAGACAAAAAAAATGTATAATAATTATTATATGATATTTCAAACAGATCATAATAAGATAAATCAAATGTGTAACAATTCTAATGTGTGAAAGTACGTAATTCTTAGATATTCAATTCACATCATAATAAGACAAAACAAAATGTGTGACAATTATAATATGATATTTTACTCAGGTCATAATTAGAAAAATAACATGCGTAATAATTATTATAAGATACGTATCTCATTAAAAAAATAACATGTGTAACAATTATAATATGATATTTCATTCAGATCATAATAAGACAAATAAAATGTGTAAAAATGATAATAAGATATTTCATTTAGATCATAATAAGACAAAATAATAGCAGCTGCACCAAACAAATACGTAGAAAACTCAGGATATTTTGCTGAGCTCCCACCGAGACAGAAGAATAAAAATCACACTGACCTTACTTGCCAAAATAACAACGAAGCAATGCAATATTATACTGAACTCTCTATAAAACATAATAATAGCAAGTGCAGACTCTGCAAATACGAATGAAAGTGATGAAAGTCATAGGATTTACATTAAGAAATAACCGGGGAATTTTCCTGTCTTAGCAACGAGACGATTGCAGTGGTTAATACTTAAGCACCAATATAATCATTTAACTTTCCAGCCTCACCAGGCAAGAGGCCTGGGGAGGTTTTGTGAGAATTAATTCAGAATTCTTGTAAGGTTACGTGAGAATTTAATTAAAAATTATGTTTTCTTAATGTGGTTATGACTAAATTCACGAAAAAAATATAACTCAGGACTCACTGCAGTGAGTGACAGAGAGCGCATTTTCTCGTCGACGAAAACGTGAAGTCACGGACGGACAGACGGACATGGCGAGCACAATAGGGCATTTTTTCCATAAATGAGGAAATGCGCTAAAAATACTACCAAATTCTGCAGCAATAAGCCTACTTTTAAAGAAAGACGACTACCGTAATTCTAAATTCAAACAAATATTTCTAAAGCAGAAGACTAATCCTAAAGATGGAAGGCGACTAATTCTAAATTCAAATGACTATTTCTACAGCAAAAAGACCATTCTAATTAAAGAAAGTGACTAATTCTAAATTCAAATAACAATTTCTAAAGCAAAAATACTATTCTAAAGAAAGAAGGCGACAAATTCAAAATTCAATTGACTATTTCTAAAGCAAAAATACCATTCTAAACAAGGAAGGCAAATAATACTAAATCTAAATGATTTTGTGAAGCAAAAAGACTACCTGAAGAAGGAAGGCGAACAATTGTAAATTAAGAATCCCCATTTCTAAATCAAAAATACTAATTCTACAGAAGGAAGGCGACTAATTCTAAATTTAAATAACTATTTTTAAAGTAAAAAAAATAATTCTACAGAAGGAAGACAATTAATTCTAGATAAATACAAATTTAGAGTCTGACCACGCCAAGTGTCTGGGGCACACGTTGCTGCGCGTGTCGTGAAGTGTGAACCTCGTGAGCAGATCTGAGGAGCCGAGCCAGAGCTTGCCTGTGGCGCTGAGCAGTGCAATGCAACGCTGGTTGCTGCTCACGCTCACCTTCACGATGACTACGGGGTCTTCAACACCCTCCGTAACGTGTGGGGCCTGTGAAAGTGATGAATTTAAATTAGTATGTTGAATTTTACGATGGCTACGGGGTCTACCAAACCCTCTGTAAAGTGTGGGGGGCATGAAAACCCTTCAATAATTTTTACCTCGGCCCAATTTAACAGTGTTGAGCACGTGTTTACACAAAAACACAAGAATCGTATTTACAGGGTGATTCACGGGAACTTCCTCTTTTGTATTTCTGCCAGATATTGTAGGAAAACAGTGGAAAGTATTTCATATGAAAGGCAAGGTTATGAAGTTTTGTGTCCCGCTTAGTCAGTTGCCATTATGCATTGGAAAAGTGAGCAGCGTGCGTTTGCTGTCGAGGCATACTGTTATAATGGCCGTTTCGTTATGGCCTTGAGAGGCGACCTTCTTTGGCCGGCCTGATCCCCCGATTTGGCCCGTGTGATTTTTTATAAGGTTTTCTTATATAAATTATTTACAATGGTTGTCAAAGAACCCTACGGTACCTCATTTGAAGAACAACATACGCCAAGCCATCGCCAACATACCCCTCAATTTGCTTCAGCGAGTTGAACGGAACTTCAGAAATCGACTAACTGGATGCATTGACAATGGGGGGCAATCATTTGTCTGATGTCATTTTTAAACCAAAGAGATATAAAATTCCGGTGATATCTTATCCAGTGAAATTTATATTGTAATGATATCTTTAAAAATTTTTATTGAGCTTTCAAATCAGGAAGTTTCCATAAATCGCCCACTATAAAAATTCAAAGAACTCCATCTCTGATAGACGGAATCAGCTCGGGACCAGATAAGTTAGCTGTCACGTCTGGTCTTCCTCTGAACCTACTGCACGTTTCTCAGGCTGTCATCACCAAGTTATTCTACAACATTCAATTGCCAATTTAATAATTGCCCTTCCTTTTTGAGGCCAACTTTTTAATTGTTGAAATTATAATTTATAATTACCTATATAATATAATTTAATTCTCGACATTATAATAATTATAGATAATATAATTTAATTGTCAACTTTCTAATTAATTGTAAACTTTTTAAGGCTGTTGAATAGACAGCAGAAGTATCATGGATGCCAGCATTGAATGAAATCTTGAAGTAAACTAGGAAACTAAAATTGAACTGGCAACTAAAAAAATTTCTTTTTTGCCACTATGCAAGGACAGTGTTTATTTATTTCAAAGATTATAATGACTTTTACTTCATTACCTGCAATACCTGCTAGTGCCTGCATAAAATTGTTATCATTGCACTGTCAAAAAATGTAAGTTATTGCACACCCTAAATAACTAAGCACAAAACTACAGTGCAATTCATTTTATGCCAAATTGCCCAATAATTTTAAAACTTGCATGAAAAGGTAAGAGGTTGTTGCCTGCCTGTATATGTATGTTAGTGATTTAAAATATTTACTGAGATGAATAACAAAATTACATTGGACAATAACACATTAGATTCCACATAAATTTTGTTGAATAAACGTTTTACCTATAAAATTGAAAAGATATTCTTTTTCATTGGTTCAATCTTATAGACCATCCAAGAAAATATTGAACTTCAAATGAAGTTAAGCTAAAAGATTTGCTACTGAAATGTTAGTCCATGTAATTTTATAGCATGGAAAAATTCATCTAAAGATTCATTCAAAACAGAATTTTGGTTAAATATTAATAGACAAAGAATAAAAAAAAACAGAAATTGACCTGCATAAAAAATTTGCATAAAAGTTGCATCCTATCGGGCTCGCCAAGCTCCCGCGTATCCACGTTAGCCGCGTTCCTACGTCGCCATCTTTGTATAACACTGGCGCCTCAGCTTACTCTCTCGTTCCTACACATTTGCATGTTTTGGTAGCAATAGAGGAAGAAAGAACAAAGCAGAAAGGATTATACTGTTGTCAAAAACTGCTTCCTTCAGTGAGAGACCGATATTTAAGAAAATTGTTCGACATTAACGATGTTGATGCCAACGAAGTGCCGGCAAAGCCGTGATGCGCAGATTTTTCAAGCCTGCCTCTCGTTTAACACGGGGATTTACTGAACTATTTGGTGTTTGGTGGTCAGCCAAACACCTTGCAAGTATTCAAGGCATACAATACGCTTGAAGCTTACAAACAATTTGTGGATGGATGGGTACAGGCGATGGAGAAACGAAACTTCAACGAACCAAGAAAGGCGATGTACCTGGTAGAGTTAGTTTGGTAGTACAACTGGACGAAGATAATGATGCTGATGAATGGAACCTTTTAAGAATGGAAAATGAAATTCCTTCTCATCTTTTTGAAGAGGAAAAGGATAGAATTTTATCAATGCTTACCAAGTAGCCAGGGTTCGGACGGCTCATAGTAATTGTAATACCGATTCCGATATTGGACGCGCTCATGTGACACCTCAGACCACTTACTTATGTAGCTTATCTAAAGACAAGTAACAGATTTTGCCCCTGGAAAATGTATAGTATCGTATATAATAAATATTCACAGCTGTAAACTGATACGCGATACGTATATCAGTACGAGCCAGAAACTGATACGATATACACGGCATTCAAGGCTAGTAAACTGAATAAACGCATTCCATTGTATAGTTTTCTGGTTAAATGGCCGTGAGAATGACTGGTACATCCTACAATGGTGCCAAGCGTCCCATCTCCAAACAAAAACTTCAAAAAGAGACGAGCACAGTAGATTTACCACGTAGGCGAAAGCTAGACCCTGCTACAAATATGGCGGCCAATCCCACAATGCATCTGGCGATTCGGTGCCGTGACGTCATCCTTTCGAGCCCGATTAGTACAATAGTCAGCATTGTAAAAGGAATTTCATATACGAACTTGGACAACATCAGCACGAGTGTTGGCAGCACTGCTCCAGCACAGCACATCGTGCTGGCACAGCAGCACCTTCAGCGCACGCTCCTCTCTCAGCACCGTCCAGCACGAGACATCAGCACCTGAACACAGCGACTAATTCAGGAGCCTATTTCTAATAGTTATCAACAAGAAACAGCAAGTTATCAATTAGGCTATTGAAGTTGATGAACATAAAATTAAACTTTGACATACCTAAAATGTTATAATGGGATTAACATTGAACATTAGTTTCATCAGCTGTTTTATATATAGGTAGCACACAGAACCAATTCTTTCATAATCGTCTTACAATAAAAAAAAATCATTTTGATGGATTTTAACAATGCCCAATGTTGAAAAATTCTGAACGTATAATGAACAAGTTCTAAGAACCTCCTCCAGGGATACAACCTGCCTCCTCATCGCAAGTAACAATCTTGCACAATAATTCAAGCTGAACATAAAAAAATTGTATAAAATCATGAAATACTGCATTAAAATAAGTGTTTAGCAAATACACACTAGGGAAATCTGCGTATTTCCTTGGGTTTGGTTCAGCAACGTTGGCAATGACATAGAGTCGGTGGGTGGCAGTGAGCACAGCAACGCCAGTGCCTTGGATTCCTTCAAACACTTTAGCAGATAAAATGCCTGTATCTTTGGCCTCCTGCAAAAATTAAATAAATAAATAAATATAAATGACAATGATACCAAATTGTGAAAATTTTAATTTATTAATACAAATCTGTTCCAGTAGAAATTATCAGCTTTTATGAATCAATAATGATAGCATGGCAATTATGAAGCATTAAGGAATGTTTTGCATGGATAATGAGCATCTCTCTGAGTTTCTACAATAAAACTAAATGAAAATCAACATTTAGGAAGATTTTAGTTAGTGTTAAACTGAAGCAGAAATAAAATGGTACTTTACAGTTAGTTTGTAGATTAATAGAACAAAGAAACTCAACTTTTCCAACATTTTTGTAAAAAATTTATTCTTAAACAGCTTAGGGTACTATCTAGAAAAAATGTCTACAGTTGAAATAGTTAATTCTGCACCAAATATTATTTTTCAGAAAAGACTGATCAAATATTTGTTAAGTAACCAGAATTTAAACCCTTACCGGGCCCATGTTGAAAGTCTGTTTATAGTTGCCAAACATGTCATACATTGACACTGCGCCATCTTGCTGCACGCATAACAGGTCCTCAGAGAGCGTCCAGCCCATTGCAATCAGCGGAGCATTGCCCCACTGTAATTTCCAAGACAAGTTGAAAATAAACATATCAAGTTGGAGCACCAAAAGCATTCAAAGAAAAATCTCAAATAAAGTTAGGTGCACAATAAATACATTTAAAATTTCAAAAATATAAATATAATTAAACAAAAACAGACCCCTCAATTCTTTTGTACTTCCAATTCCTATTTTGGTATTTTCATAAAGTCAAGAAGAACAAAATTAAAAAGTACGGTAATACAAAGCATTTGCTATATACCTAATTTCCTCATTTACCCAAGATTTAAACCAATTTCTTATGTATGATGATGCTGGTATCCAGGAGGGGGGTAGGTACATTTTAGGAAGAAATGTGGAAATTAATTTTTTTACAAATAACTGGCATATGTACATAAAATAACACTAGGCTAAAACCTGATAAAGTTTTAATAAGTTAAATAATCAAAGGATGGAAAACCTTTATAATGCCCATTTTGACTCCAGCAGCTGAAAATATGACAATGGTGGGAGTTGCGGGACTCTGGGGCGCTCTGTGTTTAGTGCGACCTTCTTGCAGCCACGTGAGTGCAATCGGACCACCATAAGGAGCGCCACTCAGCAGCACCTCTTCAACATTGATCCCTCCTCCCCACTCCATAGTGTACAACTCAGCTTTCCTTTGAAGGAGAAAAGTATTGGGTTGTATGGATGTATAGTATTCATTTTTCAAAAAAATTGGAAAAGTATGCTCAAGGACTTGCTCAAGGTGGACACAAAATTTTGGTTTACAAAATTTTGCTTTAAAGCATTTTTCAGCAAAGCACATACTAAATTATTTCAAGATTAAAAATAACTCAGTATATTTTTCTTTATTTTTATACACAATACCGGTAATTTCTTTATACCATAGAAAATACTCTGGCAGTATTTTCTTCTGGAATGCTTCCAGTTAGAATAAAATAGTAGATGTTTTGCATGCCATTGCATTTGTTACTCCACATACCAACAAGATTGGAAAACTTCTAATTTGACTGAAATATGGCAGCTCCAAAATCCCTTTATATTAAAGAAATATTTATCTCCCAACACCTCTGAAGTTCAGTAGGTACCCATTTCAAACAAAATCTAGTGCCTTGAAATTTCCATGCCCAAAATTCAGACAACTTGCTTACAGAAATCAAACTCTGAATAACTTTATTGAAACAAAAAACCAATATTTTATCATATATTTTGATCAGCAATCAATGCGACCTATTGATTTTCATAAGTAAATCAAGTCAACAGCGAAGAAATATATTTTTCTTGCAATATCAATAGTACAAAAATTAACATTTGACATAGTACAATCCATGGTTTGGCATACGAGTTTACAGTTCTAAAACTATTTTCCTTAGCTTATAAAATGGGGTCATGGCTCAAAAAATTAATTCAAGCCCCATAATTTTCAGAAGCTGCAAAATTTATAAATTAAGGGCTCCAAAGTCCAGTTTGTGGCAGCAGAGTTGATATTATCACTTTACCATAAAGACCATAAAGGTAAAGTGGTATAGACTGTCAAAACTGTTTTACATGTCAAAAATTTCTGAATTTCAAAGGACATCAATATTACAGGTAACATTTTGAGTCTCAAATAGATTTCAATCCATTAGAGACTGCACAAAGTGGCAATAATTTATTCAATATGATGATAAGAAATTAGTTCTCATAGAAATTCCATCACAATCTTCTTGAAAGGTTTAATATACCGGTAAATCAAATCAATTTTGGGGGACAGAGAACTAAGAATCATTTCTCACTTTGATCTACCAGTCAGAATCTGTGACATGTACATGAGCACTTCTAAATAATTTTCATTTTTTCAATTTATAACAGTAGGTACCTAATTTATAAAATTGAAATAAATTAGATAAATATTTCATTTGTCTTAGATTTATATAGGTACATACTAACAGAAAACTTTATCTATAATCTTTTCCAGCCAATAAGAATAAACTTAGGCTATGAAACCTGAGCAAATATTTAACTGAAATCTCTCTAAAGCATTTTACAAAATATTACAAATATCATGAGTAGAAAATTCACAATTTTAATTCATTTTTACAACATAAATTAGGTTTGTAAAATAACAGCAGGAAAAGAATGGATGGTTTTAGCTCTTCCATAGGATAATCCTAATGAACAAGAAGAATTATTTGAATTAGAAGAATTATTTGAATTAGAAGAATTATTTGAATTCCTACTGAATTTGACATGGATGCCATAATTTAGGATAAATCAAGACCAGATTGGAAAGAATTGCACAATAAAGGGTGAGGATGCCAAATTCATAGTTAGAAAGACCAGGAGGTTTGATCAAGGAGGAATGTTAAAGCCAATTCTCTTTTCCACAGATTGTAATATAAGATTGATATGGCCAATGGCTAATGATGGACAATGACATGCAAATAATATAGATACTGTATACAATTCTTGCAAGTGATGGGTAACTAATCAGAAGGGGCAGCAGATGTCAATCGACATGATGTTAATAGATTGATCAATAGTTTGTTATCTGACCATGACATTAATTTAAGATCAAGATGGCTTAATGGAGAACTTAAAAAGATACCACTATCTTGATTCAAAAATATTTATTTTACAGCCTGGAACTAAGATAGCTAAAGGTCTAAACATACCAGTAAATCCAAAATAAACACTAAATGTGTGTTATCTTCACAATTAAAATTAAAGATTAAATGAAGTAAATAAATATTTGAAAAAAATGAAAAAATATGTTTTCATCTAGATTTCAATGCAGGTTTAGTTAATGACTAGAGAGTAATTATTATAAACACTTTCATTATTGTTTTTCACAATTAGACCAATTAAAATATTTTGCAGGATTTTAAAGGTAGAATCAGTAGTAGTACCAATAAGGTTCACAAGTCACATTCTATTATAATATTAAGTCTCGAATAAACATTATTCATTATTGAGTAATATGATGGGCTGGCATGACATTGAAAAAGAAAATAATCTGAAATGACATGTAGTATACAAACAAAAAAATATTAGCTATTATGGATGCAACTAGAGTGATAAACAAAACATTGAAAATAATTAAATTATCAGAGAAAAATTTCAATTGAAAGATATTTCCATATTATAGACATTATATGGATTTTTATTTCTTACATTTATTTATATTTGCTGGATTACAGATTCATACTGTGAGTTTAAAGTAGATTATAATTAACTCATTTAATTGAATTATTTTAGATAATAGATAAAAGTTAATAATGTCAATGTAATAATTTTTCAACATACGTATGATACCTACCTGTAAAAGACATCATTTCCAACCCTTGTCCAGTCTGACACCTGAGCCATTTTCTGAATAAGATTTTCTGTAACAATCCACCAATAGTTTTTTCTTGTGATGCCAAGTTGGCAATTTTAACAGCTCAGCTACGCAGTATTCAAGTATAACCACACTATACAGAATGGTAAATGAAAATTGAGCTTTGGGTTTTGGTAGCTCTAAATCTGTAATGAAAAAAAAATTAGAACTTATCATTATAAATAGTTTAAAGAGGAAAGTAACGGCAAGAACCACAACTTTCAAACAACTTGGTTCTTCACAATGCACATTATGTCCAGCCAGGCAGCAGTTGTTGGACAGATCAAACCCAATGGGCAAAGGCCTAGGTAAATTTAGGAGGCTGAAATGTAGTTTGGTTAGTTGATCTAACTACAAAAAATTAAATTAATATAACACAACATTTTAGTAACCCTCACCTAACAGGCTATCTGACAGGATGGCAAATGAGAGACTTTTGAGATGAAAGATGGGCTCGTCAGAAGGGTTATTGGTATCTATCCCCAAATCCCACACTACCCTTTTCACCTCTGACACCCATAAATCACAAACCAACCCTCATGTCAGCTGGGAGGGGTCCGACCTTCCACTCTGTCAAACCCTGAAGATCCTTGGGGTCACTTTTGACCCCCACTTCACCTTCTCACCTCACATCGCTGCAATATGTCACAGCGCCCGTCCGTGCCTGCCCGAGCCTCGACATCTTCAAATCTGTTGCTGGAACAAGTGAAACCAGCTGAGGTCAGCAGAAGGAAACCCTCCTGGTAACTTTCAAGGGGCTTATCAAGTTTCTCATCCCCTATGCTGCCCCAGCGTGGTTCCCCAACGCCTCTCCTACGGCAATCTCTAAGCTGCAAGCCATTCAGAACTCTGCCCTTCATGTAGCCACGGGATCTCTTCAAATGGCATCTGCTTCCTATCTGCACAGCAGGGTTGGTGATTTTTTTTATTTTTTTAAAAAATCCACCAATAGTTTTAAAAAAATCTACCAAAATCCACCAATCATTGATTTTGACCAAAAAAATAAAAAAAAATAAAAAAAATCAAAAATCAATGATTTTTTTAATTTTTTCATGATTTTTTTTATTTATTTGTTTTTTTTTTTTTCAACTTTTTTGTATTTTTGAAGTGCTATTTTTTATGTTGCAATTAGCCTACATACAATTACAGTATATGGATCATAATGGATGGCTAAAAAGGGCACTTATTGCCTTCAATAATGGCCAACAGGCCACGGTGGTGCTTACCACTTACGGATTTTTGGGTAAACAATTATTGGTAAGTCTATTCATTAGCTTTGTAAAGTTTGTATGGAGCAAGGTAATGAGCTAAATATTGACCATTTAACTGGCTTCAATATACAAAAACACTTCAGGAATGCAGATCTTCTAAACATTGAAGAGTCACATAACAGATAGGTAGCTGATAGCACAGTGCACAGCACAATCAATAGATCTACTAGTTTTACGTCCTATAAATCTACCAGACTCTACCCTCTATACACACCAACTAGTAGTGACTGAGTGACTGACTGCACTGTTCCCATTTAATTCAGACCAATAAACCAATACTAAACATAAACTGAATGATAACCAAACAAACCTCATACGACTTGAAACGAGACTTAAGTTATGAGAAAAGCTAATACTGTTTGAAATAAACATGTGCACAATTCAAATATTTTATACCTATCCATTCACTGCATTTAATTATTTTATATATAGTCTTATAATTTGTAATTGTTTTTTTTCTAGTTTTAAATTCACATATTTAAAGATTGAAATTAAATATTTTAATTAGAATACTAGTATTAGGGTGGAAAATCTTTCTAATTGCCTAAAAGGTCAATACAATCTCAACCTCTCAATATACAGGGTGGGGAAGAACCGATTGAGCAGTTCTGAGGTAAAATAAAAGAGTAAAAGAGGTACACAAAGAAGAAAGTTTATTTTCCTAGAGGTTAGTATAACATACCATTTAGGATACTTATGTTTTGAAAACAATATCTGGAAGATGGGGGCCATTAGCTACAACACACTGTTGGAGTCGTTCTCAGAGCAGGGAGTAACCATGACAGTGAATTCCGATTGCTATGCTGCAATGTTGCAAAATTTCTTGCAGCCCAGGATGGAAAACATTGTTGAAAATGAAACATTGGGAGACGTGTGGTTCCAGCAGGATGGGGCTACAGCTCACACAGCCCGAATATCACTCAATGTTTTGAAACGCATGTTCCCAGACTCTGAGGGGTGATTTACAGTGGCCTGCGAGGTCACCTGATTTGAGCATTTGCGATTTCTTTCTTTGGGGACATCTAAAAGATTACTTATAGCCTTATAAGAATTAACTAAGCTGCTAGCTACGTACAATGTATTGCACACTTGATGCCTCTGTACCAAAAACATTCAATTTATTGGAACCTAATACACACTAAAGGCAACAAGTTTATATACCAATTTGTCATTCATATAGTACATTTATACTAAACCATGAATAACAATACCTCAATATAAATTAAAGACTGCCACTCAATTTATTTAAATATATGAAAAAATCAAATAAATCAAAAAAATAAAAAAAATCATGATTTTTTTATAAAAAAATCAAGTGATTTAATCACATGATTTAATCATTTTGATTTAATCATTGCCAACCCTGCTGCACAGCAAAGCTGAGGTCTTACCCATGGCAGAACACCTCTCTCTGCTCAGCTCACAGTATATATACCTTGCCAGCACCCTACAACCACACCACCTCAGCTAGGCGGCAGCTACCCTACTGTCACCCAGACATTGGGGCCCTGTCCCATGAAGCACACGCTTCAGGCCTGCTTCCTCCCTTTGGTCTCTCACCTGCTGGAGGAGGAGGCCCTTCCCCCTGACTCCTACTCCACTGCCCAGACTGCCCTTAGCACCCTGCACAGCTCTGCTGTCTCCTCCTACCTGGCCTCAGCAGGACAGCAGCTACTAACATGGTGTTGCTGATCCTTGCCCCCTCTGTCTCATCCAGCAAGCTATCCCTCCCCAGGGCGGCCAGAAGCGCCCTTTCCCAGCTCCGCTCTGGCTACTCATTGCAGCTCAACTCCTGCCTTGCCTGCATTGGTGCAGCTAATAAGCCTTCTCTTTAAAAAAATGAGAGAAAGGGTATATTTTTGCCTGCAATTTAGAAAAAGGGCTAGTAAAATGATATAGTTCTTTCAAGTTTCAACCCTGTTGGCCTGTGATATTGGAAAATTTTGACATGAATTGAGTTTGGTCTTGATGGCAGGATTTACTGTATATATAAATAATATAGATAGCATTTTTAGCAAGGGACAACAGGTTGTAACATGTAAACACTACTTTATAGCACAACCTTCCTGGCTGAGGGCAAAGGCCTTGGTAAGTTTGCAAGTCTGAGATGTTCTGTTAGTTCAACTAACTACTAGAGTAACCAGACTGTCTAGACACTGAAACAGTGACAAACAACAGATTTTTCAGAATCAGTTAATTTTTTAATTTATAATTTACTCAGGATTTAAACCAATATTTTATGTATGATAATGATGGTTTAAGCCTGAGCTGAGGTATTAATGATACTTTGCTGATCTCCCCATATCTTATGTCCCCTAGGACTCAGAAATGAACTTGAGGTAGAGTCTAAAAAAAGTCTCTGCTTTGCCAGTAGTCAGTATCACGTGCATTTTAGGATGCATGCATTTTAGTAACCATTATCTAACTGGAGGGCCTACCCAGATAGAGAGCCAGGGCCAGATGGTCTGGTCATGCATGCCTGCATGGGATGGTGCAGCCTGGAGCATGGTTATGAATTTTTCAGTACGGTTGAGCAATGAGGCTATGAGCAAGGCACTGCCCGCACTGGCAACTGAGTATGGGGTAAACACACCATATTCCGACACCTTAGGGACATAGCAAGAAGTTTTATATTGAATGTTTATTTATTTCCTGAGTTTTATATTAAAATTATCAAAGGTTAGTATAAAAAATGCTACCTACTAAATATGTTATTGAAATTATTATTAAATTCTTATTGAATTTATTATTAAAATTAATATTTAAATACATGTTAAAATTATTATTGTGTAATAGCATTCAAAT
Organism: Hyalella azteca; assembly: GCF_000764305.2. Lineage (NCBI taxonomy): Eukaryota > Metazoa > Arthropoda > Malacostraca > Amphipoda > Hyalellidae > Hyalella > Hyalella azteca. Next base: position 104,597 of record NW_025930578.1, on the reverse strand, counting down.
AATTAGTGAACTTTTTATTGAAAAGATTATTAAGGGGACCGCCCTAGCTAAAATTTGAAAATTTTGAGTTTTTCTGTTTCTTATCTCATCTTAAAGGTTGTTTTCTTGCGCATCGAACGGTATAAGTATCGTCCCTGTACGTCGAAAAATGACTTTGTGACAGCTCCTCAAAGGGAGGCGGGTTTTAGGTCCCTTAACAAAACTCTACGAGGATAAATGACGCGCTGGTCACTCCACAAAGGAAGGCCTGGCATTAAGCAGCCAANTGCAATGCCTGTCTCTTATACACATCTAGATGTGTATAAGAGACAGTGTTGTTACCGGAGGTTAAATTAGGCTACTGTGTAGCCCAACCTTCATGTCTCTCTTTACTAATTATCATATTTCTTTAGTTCTCAATCCAACTCAATTTAAATTAAATATTTTTTATCTTTTTCAGTGTAGATGACCAAATTATCATTTGCAAACTTGAATTATCACTCTTAAGTATTTGGATTCTTACTCAGTATCTCACTCAGCCTGGGCACTCAGTTGCACTGGTGAGTGGTATGGAAATTTATATCATTTATTCATTGATAATTTTGGTTAAGTTTTGTCCTTGCTTTTACTTTGTTTGTATTCATCTCTGACTAATATTCTTTAGTTTGAAGAAGTTAAAATTTATTATATTGGATTATGGTCATAATTGATTCCAGTAAGTTATGTTCACAATTCATCTTGCAGTGTTCCTTTATTGATCTGTCCACTTGTGATTCCTTTCAATTCAATCCGTGTGTGAGTACTCGTTAGTTTTAAAAATAAATTCACAATATGGAGATGAGTTTTTACTAGTTTTATGGAGAATAATGGTTCTTGCTTTGTTTACATTCTACATCCCATCAGGTTATCAGTCATTCATGATTTGCATTTTTATTCTGTTCTTTCTGTTTGCAGTTAAGTCTAGGTACTCATCTCCACCTGTCCATGCTCCTTACATCCAATTCACTAGCATATTTTCATTACACATTTATTTCAAATTAAAACAACCATTTCATTTGCAATTTTATTAAGTTGTGTGTTTATTTACTGTCCCATATTTTAATTCATTTTGCATTAACCATTCTATCATTTTCCTTCATTCAGAGTAGGGTTGTTGCCAGTTAGTTAGAAGCAGATAACAGGTTTATCTCACCTGCGGCGCGAGACATTTTAGACCCGGCAACATTGTTACTGTCAACCGGGGGCTACTCGGGACAGATTTGATCTTTTTTTTTGTTAATAACAGTTAATAACTTCTTACAATGAAACATTTCATAAACAAATTTAGGCTCATTTTATAGCTCTTTGCGAGGGCTATCGAATGGCATTGTCAAAAAAATTCCATATGCTATTCGTAAGTTGCCAGACGCAAAAAAAAGATTGTCCCGAGTAGCCCCGTCGGTCGGGGCTACTCGGGACAATGGGAATAAAACTTCATTTCAAAACATTTGCAGCATGCAGAGCGTACTCATGATAACTCATCCATTACTAACAGTACCGTCAACCGGGGCTACTCGGGACAGATTTGAACGATTAGTTTTAAATAACAGTTAATAACTTCTTACAATGAAACATTTCATAAACAAATTTAGGCTCATTTTATAGCTCTTTGCGAGGGCTATCGAATGGTATTGTCAAAAAAATTCCATATGCTATTCGTAAGTTGCCAGACGCAAAATAAAGATTGTCCCGAGTAGCCCCGTCGGTCGGGGCTACTCGGGACAATGGGAATAAAACTTCATTTCAAAACATTTGAAGCATGCAGAGCGTACTCATCCATTACTAACAGTATCCAACGTATCTTTTGGAGAAATAAATCATAGTTTAGGTCAATTACTTTTCATTCTATGATGCCTGGTGCACAATTCTATACATGACATACTATGCACAATTTTGTGATGACCGATGATGCACTAATTTTTCGAGAAGTGAAATTTTTTCGCTGAGCAAGGAAAATGTGATCAATATTCTTTGTTTTTAATCAATTTTTTTCATAATTGGAGCCTTTGCTGAGGTTCTACCGTAAATGCTGCGTTTTTGGGGGTGTCCCGAATAGCTCCGGGGGGGTGTCCCAAGTAGCCCTGCTGTGCGGAAATGGCTGCCATTTCTTTTTGGAATGAGATAGGCAAATTCTATCAATTACGTTTTCAAGCCAACACCTGGGTGCCACTTTTATGTAAGTACAATTTTTTAATACAGCGAATATTTTTTTTGCTACATACCTTAGCAGTTGTAACTTTGCAAAAGATAGTTTTTCACCACTTTTTTCAGGAATTTTTCAAAGCAAGTAAATGTAGTATTTTTCAACTTCTTTTACACTACATAGATAGGAAAAATGTTGACGTTTACACCATTATTTTTTGTTTTGCAATATTCCAATTAGTTTCGCTAATACAACAATTTTACGCCGTGTCGGAGGCCTGTCCCGAGTAGCCCGCTTGTCCCGAGTAGCCCCGGTTGACGGAAATGATAATGTTACAAATTTCAATAATATTTTAAATAATAAATGTAATAATAATATGTCTAATAAAAATTCAATGATTATACGGTATTACAATTATAATTACGTATATTAAAAATTATATCAATACTTTCAATATTTCCAATAATAATTTCTATAGTACTGTCAATATGGGTTTTAATAGTAAGTTTAAAATTAATTTTTATCAAAATTTTAAGAATAGAAATCCAGAAAAAATTCAAAGAGAATGTTATGAAACGTCCAGGGAACATAAAACATTTACTGTCAACTGGGGCTAGGTGGGATGATTTCATTCATTCATTTCATAAAAAAGTTAAGGCTCATTTCAAAGCTCTTTGCAAGGGCTATCACATGGCTTCTCCAAAAAATTTTCATATGCTATTCGTAAGGTGCCAGAAGCAAAAGAAGAGTGTCCCGAGTAGCCCCGTCGAACAGGGCTACTCGGGAAACTTGGAATAAAACTTCATTTTAAATCATTTGAAGCATGCAGAGTGTACTTATCCATTACTAACAGTACTCTGAAGTCCTCCTCTTTCATTGTAGATGATGTAGAGGTAGAATAAATGACATTTTCTGTGATTTTTACTTGTTTTTCCTTTATTGATATGATATTGCCATATAGGTACATTAATTACCGTATTATTGATGCAATATTACCGTATCCATGAACATGCCATTGAGCATTTTCAACGACCTTGGCCACTGCAAGCTTCTTATCAGCAGCCTTATAGCATTTTTTCTGTATCTGTAAGCTTACAACACGGCTTGTAATTTCACACCATTTTAATTGGGTTAAGTGAATTTACTATAAAAAAATTGTGAAAAACATACCATGATACCTGAAACAGAAAGGAATGTTTTAGTGACAACCATCATATGTTTTGGAGAAATAAATCATAGTTTAGGTCAAATACTTTTCATTCTATGATGCCTGGTGCACAATTCTATATATGACATTCTATGCACAATTTTGTGATGACCAATGATGCACTTATTTTTCGATAAGTCAAATTTTTTTGCTGAGCGAGGTAAATGTAATCAATATTCTTTGTTTTTAATCAATTTTTTTTCTTAACTGCAGCCTTTGCTAACTGGGGTTCTAGTGTAAATGCATTTTGGGGGTGTCCCAAATAGCCCTGGGGCTGGGGGGGTGTCCTGAGTAGCCCTGCCATGCGGAAATGGCCGCCATTTTTTGGGGGATTGAGGTATGTAAACTCCGCAAATAAAGTTTTCATGCTGACACTTGTCTGCCACTTTTTTCTAAGCAAATTTTTTTAATACGGCAAATATTTCTTTTACTACAGATCTTAGCAGAAGTAACTTTTCAAAATATTGTTTTTCACCATTTTTTTCAGGAATTTTTCAAAGCTAGTAAATGTAGTATTTTTGAACTTCCTTTATACTACCGTACAGGAAAAAGTCATATGGTACAGTCATAAAAAGTCATACGGTACTACCGTACCATATAGGAAAAATGTTGACATTTACGCCACTATATTTAGTTTTGCAATATTCCAATTAGTTTTGCTGCTAAAACAGATTTACGCCGTGTCGGAGGACTGTCCCGGATTACCCCGCCCCTCCCGAGTAGCCCTGGTTGACGGTATAGCAAATTTTGCATCATTTTACTTAATTAAATTCATGTCTGATCTTGGGAACTCCATACAAAATGATTCAAACTAGACCCTGACTAGTGAAAAATAGGTATTGCTTCACTTATCGCTAGATAGGTATCGCTAAAAATCAATTGCAGAATAAATGATTTGTTTTGTAATCAGAATATGTTTTTAAGTAATAAGCTCTCAGCAAACATGTCAAATTTTAGGTAAACATTTGCAAATGCTTATGCTGTAGGGTAGAAATTGCCTGAACTCAGATATTATTCGCGAACAATACTCAGCTTTTAATGCATCAACTTCAAGACGAATTCCACTCTTTTCAATGCCACTGATCTCACAGTATTAGCTATGTACAAACAAACATGTCGATGTCAGAAATTGCTGTTTTGACTCTAACAACACTGATGGCAGCAGCAAACATTGCCGGTCAGAAAATGCATTATAATATGATACTTCCATGTCGATCTGCAGTAACACGAACATCCAGATGTCCTGCAGAGGTCAGAGCTTTAGCAAGTTCCTCATTGGACACTTCACTGCCAAATGGGCCAATAACTCCTGCTGTTGTAGTTTGGCTAGCAGGAAGTCTGCATTTAATTTTCCACATGCCCAGCTTCTCTATTTCCAGCAGATGTGGGACACCTTGGGATGTTTTCATATTTAGAACTAGTAAACTACCGGCAATATTTTTTGACATGCTAGAGATGCCAACTTTTCTAAAAGCTGAGGTGGCCAGTGCCTTGCTGAGAGTAAGGTCATTAGAGAGGAACCTACTTAAATCAACTTGACCAGGTGCAGATTGACAGTCTCCACAGTCCACCATCCCATGGTCAGGAAGATGTGCCAGGTGCGCGGGAATTTATTTTGTCATTTTAACGACCTGCGCGGTGCGCCGTACTTGTACTATGCTGGTAAAAAAATGCGCCGTGCGCCGTACTTTAGAAAGCTAAAATAGTTCTACTATTTTAGTTGACAATATACGTGAGTATATTGACTACGCGAGTCGAACTGACAATAATAAAATGTAAGACATGTCCGGGTTACTTCTGACTCTTCCGGTTGTCCGTCTTGTCGGATACGGAACGTACGGTAATCGTAAACTGCGGCTGTTATACATACGAAATGTAAACAGATGGTGTTCACTTGTTGCCATATGACTTTGGAGAAAATTTCTTCTAAAATAATGATGGCCGGGATTGCGCGAACACGTGCGCGAAGATAATCAATTTTCATTACATTGCGCCAACTGTGCACAGCAATAGCTTAAAAAAAGTGAAAATGCGTGGGAAAATTCAACGAAAACATACATCATCCTGACTCCTGAGCAGTGTGGAATTCTAGAGGGATGTTAAATTAACCAGTACACATAGCATATAGGAAAGCAGGACCTGAAAGCTTGGAAAGGCCAGGAACTTTACACTTTCAGTCAATTATATACACATCCTATCCCTTTCCAGAATTCCAGCTGTGATTGATTGATAAGATGGTGATTTTAGCCCCTTTCAGTTTTCCAGCTGTGATTGGATTGGTTAATGGAATTGTAAATTGTAATGTTATTTTGCTTTCTAGCTGTGATTGGTTGATGGGGATGCTTTCAAGCTGTAATTGGTTGATGGGGATGCTTTCAAGCTGTGATTGGTTGATGGGGATGCTTTCAAGCTGTGATTGGTTGTGTCCATAAGCCCCGCCCCCAAATATGGTATATGTGCTACAGTACTGGTTAACTAAATACTTAACTTAAACTTCATTATGAACAAAGGGCCTGGAAAATTAAAAAAAATCCATTAAATAAAATAAAAAATATCTATCAAACAACATCCAAATTATTCTATAACAAACCTGATGTACTATACAATTGAAATTTGAAACAGTTTGTCCACTTATAATCCATCTTCACATTTATATATAGTCAGTAACATGACAGAGCACTGTATCAAAGGAAAGCTTTTCACCTTGGGTGGAAAGTTTTTTTATAAGTGAACTTCCATTCTTAGAATTCCAGCCTGAATTCCTGAGTGTGGCCACCATCTAGATCTAGGAGTGAAATTGGCTTGATCAAAATGACACATTTGCTGACTTGTCAGCCTGTCAGGTTTTCTACATTGTTTCTTTGTCCAGCTGTAATTACAGTTTCAGAGACTCAGAGTCAGTCAGTCAGAGACATCATCAAGGGCCCACAAGGGGGAGAGAGCTTAAGAATCCCTCAAAGTCAAAGTTGTGATTCTTGTGAATACCAGAATTAGTTTTAGTTGTAATGTTGGGCAATAAAATGGGCATCATGGGAAGAACATTTGATGAAGTATTACAGATCAGCTGGACAGTGGGCACTAACCACACCATGGCTACTGTGGGGAGGGAGGTCCAGGTTATATTGAATTGCTGAGCCTGAGCTCTGAGACAGTCTGAGTTAAGCCTATGGCTAAGGGAGCCTAGGGAGGTGGTTGTGAAAGAGATGGAATTCCATTGGGATCGAAAGAGGAAAGTAACAGGTTTTCATGACTGGAGCAAGTGTTTCCATCTGAGTCTGAATGATTAGAAGCTCCACTTTGCTTTCTCCGTTTGTTTTTGCCCATCGTGTCCAGCACAAGTGCAGTGTCAGTGAGTGCACCACAAGGCTGACAAAGGGCAACCGCCCTTCAACGGATTACAAAAAAAAATAATAGTTTTGATAGATGATAAGTATAAATAATGCTGAGAAATAATTACAACTTTACAGTGAAGAAGAGCAAGCCAGTTGCCTTTCCTTTGTTGGAGTTCGAGCTTCGAAGCTAGCGCACACAACATACGTCTTCGTCTTCACGTCTTGTCACCATCCGATCCAGTCTGGCCACCAGCTGACTCTCCCATAAACGAATATAATCCGGATTCCGAACCCGGATCGGCCCGCCGGACCAAGTGACTATAAGCAGACCGCCGGACCAGGTTCATAAAGATATAAAAGGTTGCAAATAATCTAAAACGGGGTCGCCTGCCTGGCCCTGCCAAAGACCACCACTACCAGTCTGCCCTACGGTAGATGTAATGGACCATCATGCTTCCTGCCTTCCGGAACGTAGCCTTCAACACTTCAAGCCGTCCGTATCTAGGCCGTGGGTCGAACCAGCCATCGGTCGAACTGCCACTCGTCAAAGTGATTAAATAGGAAAAAAGTAAAGAGAAATTAGTTTCTTATCGTCTCATATATTTTAAAGTTGGAGAATCGGAGTGATTACTCCACCAATTTTACGTTACGATCAGGTGCAGGTTCAAGATACCGGTATTCATTACTTATCGTTTTGTCAGGTGGTCGCCGAGTGGCGTTTGATTGGCACATATGAAAAAGGTTCTCTTTCTGGAAAGGTTACGGCAAAAAATAGTACAAAGAGAGGGTTGTAATGAAATACTGATACATTTCATATTAAATCGAGAAATTCAGGTTCACATCCTACGTTAACATAAATCTCTAGTATTTGAAAAATGTAATCCGACACAATCAAAATTGAGAACCTATCAGTTTACATACGTTGATAAATTGCAGTACCGTTGAGCCGTACGGCCGTTGCAAAAGACCGTATTGTATACGCACACTTTGCGGCCGTAGATTGAGCGGCCGTACCGCTGCTGTATTCTCGCGTCCGCTTTGACAGTTGCTCTTTCTTCATGGCCGTATTTCTCGCGCTATAGTGATGTCTCGCGGCCGGTCTAACCGTAGAGTTTATGATGACCGTACTTCGGAATAGTGGTGCTCGTCTTCATAGTCGATGAAAATACTCCAACTCCGTTGTCGTACTGCGGTCGAGATGGCTGTGACCGTACCGCTTCTTCTGATGAAAATAGTGACCGTACTATTGATGACCGTACCGATGATAATTCTTGGTGTAGAGCTCGAAACTTAGATCTTCTGATGACCGATGACGTGCGTTATAATCATTGTACAACTCGTGGCTCTCTCGCATTGTCTCACGGCTGAGTCGCAGCCGTAGTGTTGATGTTGATTTTCTTGACGTGCTCACCGGACTCGTCGTTGCCTTGATAGTCTAGGGTTTTCGCGAGTCGCGACCGTCAATGTTCGAAAACGACAAACCGCCGGCCTCACGGCCGCGGCCGTTGCAAAGTCCGCTGCAGACTGTGCTCGTGACCGTGACTTTCATTGAACCAACCCTTGGCGCGAATTTTAAGGTCCTTCTATACGCTAGTGTCGCGCACAGGTAAGCCTATACCCTCGAAGTGATGCCGTGACGGTTGTGAGTTCCACAAGGCCAGCACCTTTGATACCCTCGCCGTTTCAAACTATAAACAACCCTCGTTCTCCTGGTCTCGAGAACAACAGCACCTTATACAAGCTTTACACAGTTCCACCCCAAATTCCTGTAGCCTTCTCAACACTTTACCCTAAGTCTCTAACTTTCATAACTTTCATAACTCAATTTACGAATTAATTCACCCACAGACTGCGTTCTATAAAATATAACATAATTTTAAGTCAGAATTACCGACGCTCTAATCAGAAGGACGATAAATTTTGGAACAGAACTATGCTATCTGAAACCTAACCTCAGACGCGGTGAACGTGATATTACGTGATTTAACGATGCCTGGAAGTCATATTCGATCCGCTGCCTGGTGGTGAACGGCAGGTGGTGGCCAAGGCCGGTAGAGGACAAAGCAGAGTGGTGCACGGCTGATCGGTGTAGGTCCGGAGAGATCCAAGGCGTTCGATTCAGGGCATATTGGTGCACAAAATTGGTGGTGCACGGCTACGCTCCCCTAAAACGTAGAGAAAACTTGAAATTTTACATAACAAATTTTAAAATTTTGCTCAGAAAAATTTCGTCAGGCCAGCACATGAAGACCTAAGAAAGTGCATTTTTCGTTCGAATTAATTGATAGAGAATGTTTGAACACGCCCAGCAATCAAAACCCTTCTATCGAATTTTTGTCAATTTACTCATAAGAATTTCATGTCAGGTCCGTGGGACCCCGGACCCCGGTCCAAGTGACTTAAACCCTGACCAGGACCAATGTATTCGAGTCACAGAAAAGCTTATTTTTCGATCGAACTAATAGATAGAGAAGGTTCAGAATGTTTCTGGACGTTTCAGAACATTCTATACCAATTAGAATACCAATTGTGACCCGAATCCATGGGAGCGGGTTGTAGTAACTTGGTCCGGGGTCCCCCGGACCTGTCAAGAAATTTTTCTAAGTGAATTGACAAAATGCTATAAATATGTTTTCTTCTTTAGCGTTTCAGAACATTATCTATCGATTAATTTGATCTAAAAATTCGCCTCTCTTAGACTGTCATGTGCCGGTCAGACGAAATTTGTATAAGCCTAAATGAAAATTTGATCTGTGGAATTTCAAGTTTTCTCGACGTTTCAAATTGTTTGCAGCTTTTCAATTTTGTGAACCGGGTCCGGCGGACAGATACGGGTCCAGGTTTTAGTCACATGGGCCGGGTTCGGCGGAGCAGTTCGGGTCCGGGTTCTAGTCAGTACAAAGGTTCAGATGTAGCATGACCAGAAACTATCGTACCATGATTATGGCGAGGATGCTGCAAAACTTGAACTGTAGGTTCACGCATCTGCGCATGGCTCTGATGCATTTGGCGCAGATGCAAGAAAATGCTCCCTGCATATTCGGATTTGCACTAATAACTTTTACTGCCATGCAACTAAATTATTCAACTTTAGAACAGGAATTAACTGCATTACGATTATATTAGAAAAGTGGTTACTTATTTATCTGAGCTGTAAAATGAAAAATTGTAGCCTGACCAAACATGAAATGCGTTGAATCTTAGCTTCGCATTTTGATTGTAGTTACAATTCAGTTTACACTACAACTTTGCTACAGTTCCAAGCATTATTTCTACCCGATCGCCAAAAGGGATATCGTTCATGTTGTACGGAAACTGAATGATTTGCTTACGACAGGAAAAGCGTGGGTCCTAAGATCTCCAAGAGACAAATCATGCATAATTTTATGTCAAGTTATGTCTCAGCCACAACCATGCATCCTTTCATGCCTTGTCATGCCTCAGCCACAACCATGCATCCTTTCATGCCATGTCATGTCTCAGCCACAACCATGCATCCTTTCATGCCATGTCATGCCTCAGCCACAACCATGCATCCTTTCATGCTATGTCATACCTCAGCCACAACCATGCATCCTTTCATGCCATGTCATGCCTCAGCCACAACCATGCATTCTTTCATGCTAAGTCATCCCTCAGCCACAACCATGCATCCTTTCATGCCAAGTCATGCCTCAGTCACAACCATGCATCCTTTCATGCCATGTCATGCCTCAGCCACAATGATTCATCACAACAAATTATGATTCAAAAATTTCATCAATCACTGCGCCTATGAAGCCTAATTGGTCCTCATTTGAAAACTTGTCGCATTATGTCCATAACCCTTCAATGCTCATTAATTTATAGGCACCCTGTTCTCCAGTTGTCAAGGTTGTTACGTGTTATAAATCGTTTGTGTTATAAATCGTTGTTTGACTTGTTATCAGTACAAAAATAAAGCTGTAAAATAGACGTATGGAATATTTTTTTTAAATAACACCATGCAACTTTATGTAAATGTGTTTTATTTTGTTCAAACGGAAGAATATGTTCAAATACAGTACAACAACGTTTGATTCAGGCTCCTGGATAAATAAAGAGAAACTAATAATTTTTATACATGTTTATTTTTTAGTTTGAATTTCACCAATATGTGCAAATGCTTTGCAAGTTTTGAATGGAAGGCATTCGTTAAATATGTGAAAAGGTTTGTTAAAAGTGAAGAATTGTGAACCGTCACTGTACAAATCCGTTAGTTTGCATATGAAATAATAATATTAGTATAAAAAAAACTTCACAATTATAACTGACGAAGACATGGACTTATGAAGGCATAATATTTGTATGGAGATATTGAGTGGTTGATGGATGATGAGTAACTTGCTGGCGTTATAAAAGACGTGGCTGGTAACGGCAACGCGTTGTGTTATCTTCGTAACTCACACGGCAGCGTCACTCACGTAACTCACACGGCAGCGTCACTCATGTAACTCACACGGCAGCGTCACTCATCATATCCGTTACCTGGTGTAACATCTCCGTTACCTGGTTTAACATCCCCGTTACCTGGTGTAACATCCCGTTACCTGGTGTAACATCTCCGTTACCTGGTGTAACATCCCCGTTACCTGGTGTAACATCTCCGTTAACGGGTGTAACATCGCCGTTACCTGGTGTAACATCCCAGTTACCTGGTGTAACACTTCCGTTACCTGGTGTAACATCTTCGTTAGCTGGTGTAACATATCCGTTACCTGGTGTAACATCCCCGTTACCTGGTGTAACATCTCCGTTACCTGGTGTAACATCCCCGTTACCTGGTGTAACACTTCCGTTACCTGGTGTAACATCTTCGTTACCTGGTGTAACATATCCGTTACCTGGTGTAACATCTCTGTTACCTGCGGCATGAAGCCTATTAACTCAGGCTGTTTATCAATATAACATTACTAACATGCTATGTTACATTACTTTATGTTAAAAGAATTTCTCGAAAAAGCAGTTTTGCAAAGATTTTTAGTAATTTTCGACGCTCAGACCCCTCTTCGTGTTTGTAGAATCTCTAATTTGAAGACTGAACATCCTGGTAGAGAGATGAATATTATTATTTATTATTATTATTATCATTATTATTATTATTTTTATATTATTATTATTATTATTATTATTATTTTTATTATTATTTTTTTTACTATTTTTATTACTATATTTTTAATATTATTGAAAAAATGCACTATTGTGCTCGTCATGTCCATCCGTCTGTCTGTCCGTCCGTGACTTAACGTTTTAGTCGACGCGAAAATGTGCTGTCTACCACTCGCTGCAGTGGGAACTGAGTTATATTTTTTAAAATAAATTTGACGCGTTCAGTCCTCGGAGAGTTCCACCAGCTCAGCGCTGGAGATTGGACATTGCATATGGAAATCAGATACTAAATTTCCTTCAGTGTGTGGGTGGCCAATCAAACGACACCAATAGGTCGAGACTACACAGAAATGCTTGTACACAATCTACACAGTACTGTACTGTAGTACTGTACAACTGTAACGGAGATGCCGCTTGTGACAGTCAGTAAAAGGTTTAATTAGAAAGGCTCGATGTTGAAAAATAAATCGCTGCCGTTAAGCATCAAGCAGTTAGGAAACTGACTGGCTTTGATTCTGGCTTTCAATTGATGATTTTAAAACTTTTAAATTGTTAATTTTAACGCAAACATTGATATGATTAAGCTTATTGATGTTGAAGTGTGCCTAGCTAATATAAATTACATATGTGTTAAGGTAGCTCAATAACATTATTAGCTTTAACAAGGAAGAATATTTTGAAAAAATTGCCGCCAATATCTTTAAGCATTAGCCTAATTTGAACCCGAAACGCGTGCAATCATTCGGATTATTACTAAATTAAAAAGATAGATAATTATTTTTCATCGTAAAAAGTCAGAAAAATAATATACATAAAAAATATTATAGTAGCGGCTTCAGCGTACATTTGGCCGTAGGCCTGTCGACGATTATACATCGCTGAATATTTTGCAGCTATTTGCGGTCTCGAACACGCAACCCACTGCTCCAATTTTGCTGTGCTTAACCACCTGGCCACTAACCACTGTTGCAGGTAGATGGATCGAACCCATAGCTAGCTGCACTAATCCTAATAATCTCAACTGTGACCACTGAACCTCCCTGCCTATACAATAAAAACATACACAAAATGCATTAACAATTATAAAATTTAAAATAAAATAGTATGCATTGATATCTTTAATACTTTTAAGTAATATAAAACGCATGACTCGGAGAAATGAGTTTGACTTTGTTCAAATAGCGACACACTTCTTGTATAAGAGGTCATCCCGACTTAGTTGAGGCTATACTGTTCGAAAAAATAGTGAAAAAAAAAATATTTTCTCTTCGACGAAATCGTGAAGTCACGGACAGACGGACTGACAGACAAACGGACATGACGGGCACAATAGCGCTTTTTTGTCCATAAATGAGAAAATGCGCTAAAAACGGTCTTACCGGCGTTCTAGCAGCCAGCCGCCCCGTGAAAATGAACCATTTTGCCATGTTTTCCAGATGTTACAGGGTTTCTAGTGTAAAATTGGAATAAAAACGGCAACACGATGTTTATTTTCACGTGCCGGCCGGTTACTGAAACGCCGCACAAACACGTATATCAAGCTTCGACAGATTTGTGCTTCTCTTGTGCGTAAAAAGTGTGTCAAAATTCGGATAATATGATCCATTCACTTCATTATAACCAGCATTAGAGCTTAAAGCAGTGTAGAAGGTAGGGTACTTTTTCGTTGATTCATGTTTTATTTTCAGATGCTGAACTTCAAACGCAAAAAATATCAATATCATTCAATGATTGCCTTGGCCGCAATTTCACTGGCACTGCTGCCAGCGGCGTCTTCTTATTTGGGTGAGTTGTGCTAGAATTAAATTGAAATGAACTTGTTTACATCAAAAGCCCATGCTTTTTACATCAAAAGCCCATGCACATCAAGAAACGTTAAGTATATATTAATAAAATTTCAATAATTGAATAAATTGAATAGATACCGACTTGTTCTTTAGTAATTTACTCATCGTGACTTCCTTGTTAACTGCTATTGCCAGTTCCGTGAGCGGTGATCCAGCTAATAAACTTCATATGAACTCGGATGTACATCTGAGCCAACACGATATTTAGAATTTCTGTATTTTAATTATATATATTTAAAATTTCCGTGCCTGCCAACAAAAACTTCTTGAAATTATAAGCGTTAATTTTCTAATTTCCCGAACATGCAGCTCCCCGAGCCTGGTTCCAGAAGGACCGCATAGCCACCACCCGCAGCGCCCTCGTCTACTCTGGCCCCGACGTCCCCGACATGGTTGAACTTACGGCATGTGCACGTATAATGGCTACGCAAGGACGAGCTCTCTTCCCTGTCATTTCTTACGCCACTAATGACTTTGATAACGAACTTTTAATCAGTGAGTCAATGATAACACTTATTAAAAATTGAATTGGGAAATTTTCCCGTTTGTTATTGGGATAACGTTATGTCATATTTTCCGATCTCAACTGCCATGAAGAAGGGAATTCTAAAAATATTAGAAAATTTCCCGTATGTTATTGGGGTTGCGTTCTGTCATATTTTCCGATCTCGACTGTCATCATGAAGGAGTGAATCCCATAAATATTGCTTAAAACGTTTTAACATGATAGTTTTATACGATGCAGTAGTTATTACATCATTACATGCATCACTAGAACCTTGGATGTGAATGTAATGAAAGCGTGGTAGTTTTCAGATATGGCCAACAAACCATGAAGTTCAACTGCTGCGATGGCAACGCAACGGTTGAGTTTCCCTTTAAATTCTACCTCTACAAATGGTACTCATTTTGCTTAACTGTGCACCTGTGGAACGCAACTTATGAACTTTGGCACAATGGAGAGATTAAGTCAGGGTTTCTGAATGTTGACCCCCGGAGCAACCGTTCAGCCATCATCATGCGAGGCCGAGGAACTCTAATGGTGGGGCAAGAACAAGACGTGCAGGGTGGAGGGTTCAATGAGGAGCAAAGTATGCAAGGATACATTTCCGATCTTCGATTGTTCTCACGTGCGGTCGACTCTGAAGTTAGTCGTAACTACTCCAATTGTGTTGACTCTAAAATGCCTTACGTTGCATACCTCGATATGAACTCTTCTTTTACAGTCACTGATGTTGAATTGGACTTGATGGAAGTCAATTCAAAGAGGTGCTTTAATTCGCAGGCATACGATGTCGTGTTCCCAGAGTTAAGGACATTTCGAGAAGCGTTAAATCTTTGTTCTTCGATAGGTGGGATTATGACTCTTCCTCAAGATGAAATTCAAAACCAAAATCTTTTACAACTTGCTTTTCGTTACTCGGATATTTGCCCCACTTCTAAAACAGACTTTCTGTGGATTCGAGCCCATCACTTGCACAAGACACAATCCGTCGTGGATTTCATGACCGGAGAGATCCTAAAATACAACAAAGTCGTCGACTCGAAGATCGCGCTGGAGTACACCGAAGACACCTGCGGGACCTTTAATGGAGACCCTCAGGACATGGAGATGTGGCTAGGGACTTGGCAAACCAGCGACTGCGTCGAGCCACGATGTACAGTTTGTCGATTCGAACAACCCACAATGTTGACACTGAGAGGTCTGTGCGAGAAATCTTATTTCGATAAGATGTACTTTGTATCAACGGACGATCAAGGAAGAGTTGAGTATGTTGGTCAATACTACTCCACGATTCAGCTGAAATCAGATGATCCAAGAACCATATTAGGCCACTGGCAATTGACTCGCTTAGACCAGCCCCGTGTTTATGCCACTATGGCGAGAGAGTTCTTTGGTCACTCGCCTACTGGCCTCAACAAGTGGAATGTTGAAAACGACATTTGCAGTGGTAAAGAAATTGAACTGAAACTTACGGTATGCAAATCAGGTGAATTCACCTGTAAGTACGGAACTTGCACATCGATGAGGCAGCGATGCGATGCCAAACACGATTGTCCAGATGGCAGTGATGAAATGGACTGCGATTCAGTGATTTTCCCAGCGAATTATATCGATAATGAAGCCCCAAAATCTCAAGGACAGCATATGGCAGGTTCATCAATTTTACAGATGGACTTCCACATCACGATTCTGACCATCAAGCATGTTAGCCTCCAAACCTTCCAGTTAACCGTTGAGCTAATGACGTCGTTTCAATGGTGTGACAGTCGTTTGAATTACAGGAACCTAAAAGGGGACGGAAGGTTGACAAAGTTGGACGATGCCATCGAACAATATGGTCTTTCCCGAAAAGTATGGCTTCCTGGGGTTAATTTTTACGGCGCAGAGTCTGCAGCAAGCGACGTTACTCGTAGGGCGCAGGAACTGTTCATTGTCAGGAGGAGTGAACCGATGGCCAGGAGTTTGGAGAGCGTGTTTGAAGGTACGTGGATGCCTGAAACGTGAGGTTGCTCATTAACGATACGACAGGTAACGTACGTATTTGATGCCAGCGTCACTTGAATAATTTTGTTAATTCAACTTAGTTAATGCACGTAGCGTTCAAAAATATCATATTCGCCATCGAAGTTAAATTTCCTCCGAGTCTTTTAGCAAATGTTCTGAAAAATTCGTACTTATATGAGCTTGTTCGGTAAATAAACTTGCATTTTTGTCCTAAAAAATACCATTTTGAATGCAAATGCGTTGTGCAGACATGGCTACCTTCATCCTATCGCTATCAATCATGATTGTTATGTTAAGAACCAGTAATCCTATGCTCAGTTATAATCACAGACAACATTTTCGACGGAGAAGACAACCCTCTGCTGCTCAACGCAGCCTTCACGGTTTCTTCCAGCTGCTCCTTCGACTTCTTTGCTTTCCCTTTCGACACGCAAAAATGTTCTTTGGTAAGATTTTTAAAAATTACATTAGAATTGGTTTTAAAAAAATGCGCACATATAGGATGTGTTAATAAAAATATAATCAAAACATTTTGTAATTTTACTGAAAATTCTTCTGATTTTTCTGCTCTTTAATAAGTAATCTTATACCAAAAAGGAACGAACGCAATCAGGCAATGTTCTTTTTAATATTCCAGAAATACTCGTCAGCATACTTCATTCAAGTTATGAAAACAATCAAAACCTGGCAAGTGAAATTCAACAGGTTCCATTTCACCCCGTGATTTTTAGGGAGTGTTTCCGTAATACAAAAATGTCTTTATACACTCGTTTACGATCACAGTTAACAGTTTACTTTTGTTGTTGGAAATGGAACCCGAGTTCTTGTTAAAACATTTTAAAACTTTTTATGCCTTTCACTTCGATGTATGCGGTTACTTCTTACAATATTTACAGGCCTTAGTTTATGGACATGACTTCTTACTTGTCTTCCAGCTCCGCTGACTGACCGTGTTATCTTGACATCTCGCGAATGGTTAACCTGATTTTTAATGGAAGGATAGTTTTTCGTTCAATTGACATGGGAGAATAAAGTGTGATAAAATATAGTATTAATTAAACTTGATAGATGATTGCCCCGAGTGTGAGCCCTGTGAACCTGTCAGCTGCGGAAGGAGGAGTTATCTTCAAGGGGTCACCCCGCCTACTGGAGTACAGCGTCCAGAAAATATCTGTGAACGTCACCGAGGTAATCACATTTCATTATCTGTACATCAATCGCCAAAAATTGGTAATTACGGGATAAATTAATATCTTATGGCGAATATTTGGTTAACAAATTAACGTCTTGATTATAATTCATGAATGTTTAAAAGATTTCTCGATAGATTTAATTGTCATGCGGGTTGTTTTCGTGTTGTGAACTAAGTGCTTCAGATATTCAAACTCCCAACTTAATATAGCATGATTCAGCTTATATTTTGAAAAAATGTCAACGATTATCTACCGAATATTTGTCAAATTACATTTATTATGCTTAAGACTGACACCGTAAACATGCTCGTAGCACCGTCAGGGAACCGATGTATTAGACAACAGGGTCAACCAGGGTCAATGGAAACGGAAACGGTATAATGGACGACGGGGTCAATGGAAACGATATGTTGGACGATGGGGTCAATGGAAACGATATGTTGGACGGCGGGGTCAATGGAAACGATATGTTGGACGACGGGGTCAATGGTAACGATATGTTGGACGACGGGGTCAATGGAAACGATATGTTGGACGATGGGGTCAATGGAAACGATATGTTGGACGACGGGGTCAATGGAAACGATATGTTGAACGATGGGGTCAATGGAAACAGCAATTGGACGACGAAGTCAATGGAAAGGGGGTATTGACAACATAGTCAAAGGAAACGGGATATTGGCAATGGGATCAATGGAAACGGGATATTGGATAAAAGAGTTAAAGAAAACGGAATGTTAAACAACTGGTTGAAGGAACACGAAAATTTGACAACGGAGTTAACAGAAACGGGACTTTGTACAACTGTTTAACGGAAACGGGATATTGGACGGAAGGGGTAGAGGAACACCATTCTTGGCATCGAGGTTGAAGGATAACGGCGTCACCAGGGATATCCTGAGAAGCGCCTTGTTAGGGGCGAGTACTAGGATACATTCCATCAATCCATTCAGGAATTTTGACAAATGATTTTAGAATTGATATTACAAACATTGTTCTAACCACAGAAGCCTAGCGAGGACGGTTCATCTTCAGTAATCGAGGTATCGATGATACTAGAGAACTTGGTCACCTATCACATCATCAGCACCTTCGCTCCTACCTTGATTCTACTTATAATTGGGTACCTCTCCTTCCATTTCCCCCTGGACGACTTCAACGACAGGTACCATTCAGAAACTTATCATTAATAAAGTATCGTTAATATAATTCATAAATCATAATATAGTATAGTAAAATATTATTAATTATGCACTTGCTAGGAATAATGGAATTAAGGAATTAATAACTAGTTTATTGAATAACAAATAATAATGAACTAGCGCCAAATATGTGATGAAATAATAATGAGAAAATGATTGTTAAAAATGTATGTATTTTAGTTTTAATTTACTTAGTATAAATGTTCAGAGGTTGTAATATGTGTCCTGTTAATTTCCAGAGTGATGGTCACTCTGACGACACTGCTCGTTGAGGCTCAGTTCTTCACTCAGGTCAAACGTACATTCCTAATGTTAATATGAATATATTATATGTATGTTATAATTGTATTATGTATATTATAATTGCCGTTATAATTAATAGTAATACAATTTTATTACGTAATAATAATGAAATTTTTTTATTATGTACTTCAGAGCATTTTGATTATGATGTAAATATTATAATAAAACAATATTTTCTACCGCATGTACGATGAAAATTTATTCATTTTGAATATACATATAATTGAATATTCTAATATAAATATATCACAGGAAATTTCTCAACATTTGATTCAGATTTAATAATAATGATTTATTTTGAGTTTTGATCCGTTAGAAATTAAATCATCTTGCATAACATATATGAATGATAAAAAATTAATTACTTGAAAAGATAATGTAAAAATGTCATTTGATTTAAGCGATGTAATGAATTTCTTATACTCACATGTGCATTAAATATGTGTGAAAATATAAATTTTTAAATGATAGATCGTTCATCAATTACTAATCATTCATCAATTAATGCACGTGTCCTAAATTAATTTCTGTTAGGTTAGGTCTCTCGATGCTGTAGCATCTTTATAGGATGAGAAGATAGGCTTTTACAGTTCCCCCTTTTTTCGCCGTTTTCTACAAATTTCAAGTTTTCTTTAATTTTTTCTAAAAAGTTGCACTAACAAAAAGACCTTAAATTTTTGTTTTACATGCATGTACCAATTTTCAAAACAATTCGTCCGTAAATAAAAAAAAATATAATGATTTTTTTACCGAAACTGTCCCTTTAAATGTTCGCTGCACCGCTGTCAGGTATCACAGACCATGCCCCGTACAGCCTACCTACGGCTGGTAGACGTGTGGTTCTTGTTCTGCATCACCATGCCTCTTCCTCATCATCGTCGCTCTCGTCATCATCAACTACTTCTACGTGGTACTCTTATGTGATGCTTCTACGTGGCACTCTTACGTGCTGCTTCTACGTGGTACTCTTACGTGATGCTTCTACGTGGTACTCTTACGTGCTGCTTCTACGTAGTACTCTTACGTGCTACTTCTACGTGGTACTCTTACGTGCTACTTCTACGTGGTGCTCTTACGTGCTGCTTCTACGTGGTACTCTTACTTACTAGACAAACTTATATACTACTTCTACGGGGTATTAGACAGAATGCACACATACAGTGGGGGGAAATAAATATTCGTACACTTGAAAAATCGTATTTTAATGTATGTATGTAAGTACACAAACTTAACAGGAAAAGTGATTTAAATTATGTAAAGAGACGCATAGTATTCAAAAATACTATCAAAAGAAATTAAATCTCAATACAACAAAAAACAATGCAACATGTTCACTTTTCGGGTGAAAAAAGTATTCGTACAAAACAATAAATCCGCATTATTTTAATTTAATACTTGGTTAAATACCCTTTATTCAGCTCATGAATACTTTTTTCACCCGAAAAGTGAACATGTTGCATTGTTTTTTGTTGCATTGAGATTTAATTTCTTTTGATAGTATTTTTGAATACTATGCGTCTCTATACATAATTTAAATCACTTTTCCTGTTAAGTTTGTGTACTTACATACATTAAAATACGATTTTTAAAGGTTACGAATATTTATTTCCCCCCACTGTAGGTCACATTCAACTACTTTTACGTGGGTATTCCAGCATACTATATTAGGCATCCATTGTTGGGGACTAATCAATAAATAAGCATTCTTTGACCCCGAACACTTGGCCAATGATCGCAAATAAAAAGGATGAATAAAAACTGACAAATAAAGAACTATAATAATAAATGAACGATAAATACAAGAAAACAAATTACAAAACTATAAACCGCGTGTCTCTCTAGCCCTTGCCCACTAATTCCTAATCACGTCTTAAGTTCGGAGCCCCGCTGAAAAGCAAGAATAAATACAAATCAAGGACTTGAATTAACGGAACTCTAACAAATGAATATAACACCCAAATAAAGACTAACATAAATAATAATATTAAATATCAACAAAAAGGCCACCACTATATCAACACGAAGATCAACACACGATAAACAATGCAAGTACTAACCTCTGTGGTGGATCACATAACAATACTTACTTGCATGGTTACTTGGTTAAGATACGGCGCAGCACCGACGAAGGTATTAGCGCCCTACATAACAATGACAAGTTACACGGCGGGTCTACACGAGGTCACGTAATAGTAACTCAAAAACAAAATGACAAAACACGTAACCTAAGTATCGATAAAATTATATATTTATAGGCTGTCCCTAACACCATAGGGCGGACAGGCATACTACTTCTACTTGATACTCTAACATTATTTACTAGAGAAGCTCGCTCTACTATTTATAGGCGGGTACTAGAAAGAATTTATTCTAGGGTGTCATCAACTACTTCTAGGTGGGATCTCTTACATACCAGATAGAATGTATTCTAGAAGTGATAAACACTCACTTTAAAATTAAATACCAAAACGGAGTTTCGCATTCACTTTATCGCGTATAATTTATTGCATAGCCTAGTCTTGTACTGTTTGCATCGATTTACGAAAGAATTTAATTATTGTTTTATGCATTATAGTTCAAATTTATTTATTTCAAATAAATTTAAACATTTATATATTTATTTATAGTTCAAACTTATTTTTTCTTGTAGAAAAGCTCCATTCAAACTCAATGTGCTCCTCCACTCCCCCTGGCATCCCCTCAACGTCCTCTGGATGAGGGGAAGGCCAGGGAAAGAGAATGTGAAAGGAAAAGAGATTTTCTACGGCCTATGCGGAAGCGATGGGCAAGAAGCAAACATGGAGGTGCCTATGTGTCTTTAATTTACATATTAAGAACTAAATATCATTCAATTATTCAATTGTCAAATGATAACTATGGTTTACATTCGTGATAACTTGCATTCTAACATTTAAAGTATTTTATTTTCATTATTTTTTTAATACAATTTTTATTAGATAGATAATTTTACGCTGTTTTAGCGAATGTAATTGCAAATAAGTTAAGTAAAGAATGTAACTAATTAGAACCTTAATCGGCTATGAAAGAAAAACTATGCTGACTTAAAATGCATTCGCGAAAAATATTTGAAATATTTGAAATATTTAAATTGAACTTCATTTTAAAATATTTCGCGAATTTATTCGCGAATAAATTTTCCAGGTCGGATATCCTCGATAGGAAAAAAATGCTTCCGTGGGAGCAATGTTGGCAAGCATCGGTCCATTCCTCTCCACAAACATGGAACAAATGGATGGACTACAGATGGTCGGACTACAGATGGATGGACTACAGATGGTCGGACTACAGATGGTCGGACTACAGATGGTCGGACTACAGATGGATGGGCTACAGATGGCTACAGCTGGCAGAATGACTCACAATCAACACCGAGTTTTTCATCAGACATTAAGTTGAAGAATGAATCTTCACGTGGCCAGACATTCATGGCTTCATCTAATTCAACATTATATGACGAGGTATCTTTGGGTTCACTTTATCATGAAAATAAACAAATAGACTTGGATATGCTGCCTTCTCGAACATTTCATGTTAATTCAACACTAGCAAATGAACCTAGTACAATTACAAACCGGACACTGATGGTTGCTTCTAAGTCGACTGAATATGATCAGTTATCTTTGGGTTCACTTCATCCTGCGAATAAACAAATGGACTTGGACACGCTGCCTTCTCGAACATTTCTCGCTAATCCAACACCAACAAATGAACCTGGTGCAATAACAAGGTATCCATCTTCTGGGAACTCATCTAGTACTTCAAAAAATGAATCATCTTCAGGTAATTCTGTTGGTAATCTCACATCGATACCGCCCGTGTCACGGGATCTAGCTGGGAGACTAAACAGGTTTAGTCAGCTGGTATTCCCTGCACTAGTGATGGTTTTCCTAGCTGTTTACGGAGGATTGGCTTGGCTAGCTCTCAGTGGGTGATTTTAATCACCGTACTTCATATGCAATGTGTGATTCAGGCGCCTTGAATTCTTTAAAAATTATTATTTTGAGTACCGTACATTAAATTGGTATCAAACATGAATACATAATCCAGAAATATTCACTCATATTAGTGGGAGGATAATTATGGTTATGTAAGAAATTTCGAAGTAATTCCGTAAAATTATAAAATATGTGGGCTATCGTAGTGACAAAAGATGTAAAATATTTTAAAATCATAATAAAGTTGATACGTAGGTATGTACTGTATAACTAAAAAAGTAAGCAATATTTTGAAACTAAATTTTTTCTTGATATATTTTTTTATCTCATTATTGAATTTTGGCTGTGGTCATTGCGTTCGTTCCTTGGTTCTTTTGAAGGTAACTTTGATGTTACTTTCCTGTTTCTATTGTATGCGAACTTTATGTGAAAAAGCAATAAGTCAAAGTTTCTGTTATGTCCTGTTTCAAGTTAAATTTGTCTGAAAAAAAACAATACAAAAACAAACAAAAAATAATAATTTAAAATAGCCTTTGCAATTTTCACAGCGTTCATAGAAATTAATTGCTAATAAACTAGAAATTTTCTTTGTTTTCTTTGATACTTTTATCCCTACCTGAAGCATTAATCTATTTGAATTTGCGCGTGAAAAAATGTTATTTAATAATGCTACAATTTTTAAACTAAAATTTCGTTATAGTTTGTGAAGCGAATCTACTATTTTTTCACTAGGTAAGGTGGAACTGACATTCCCGAGGCACGTCGCTCCTTAATTAAACCTTAACTGCCGCGCGCGTCGTGCGCACCTAGACTTGCTGGCTTCATCTTCTCCCTTCCCCTCACTCCTACTACTCCCCTCACTCCTCCTACTCCCCTCACTCCTACTACTCCCCTCACTCCTCCCACTCCCCTCACTTCTCCTACTCCCCTCACTCCTCCTACTCCCCTCTCCCCTCACTCCTCCTACTCCCATCACTCCTACTACTCCCCTCACTCCTCCCACTCCCCTCACTTCTCCTACTCCCCTCACTCCTCCTATTCCCCTCACTCCTCCCCTCTCCTCCTACTCACTCCTCTTACTCCCCATCCTTTCCTCATTTTCAATACAATTTTTCTCATGTTATTCTCTCTTTCTTATTTAACCACCAATATTCTCCCTTTAATTTCCTGATCGACCCTTCTTACACACTCTATTAGTCTTATATTCTCCCCAGTCTCATCTTCCATATTTTTCCATATTTTTAATCTGTGTAGCGAATTATCCTTACTCCTCTCTGTCACTTCATCCTTCAGACAAAATAATTTCGTTATGCCAATTATGATATGATAAGTAAATGCATGAATATTAAGCCAAAAGTCGCACGTCTCGCTTAGTCAGTTCAAGTCAAAACTTATGACATAAAGGAACCACATGTAAAGGGATCACATGTAAAGGGACCCCATGTAAAGGGACCACACGTAAAGGAACCACATATAATGGGACCACATGTAAAGGGACCACATGTAAAGGGACCACATGTGAAAGGACCGCATGTAAAGGGACCACATGTAAAGGGACCACATATAAAGGAACCACATGTAAAGGGACCACATATAAAGGAACCACATGTAAAGGGACCACATATAAAGGAACCACATGTAAAGGGACCACATATAAAAGGACCATTGTGAGTAGGAACTTACGTGGTGAGTAGGAATTTACGTATTGAGTAGGAACTTACGTAGTGAGTAGGAACTTACGTAGTGAGTAGGAACTTACAAAGTGAGTGGGAACTTACGTCAGGAATCCTTAGGACAAATTTTATTTATCTGCTGAGGTAGAAGATGAAACTTTAGACTTAGAAGAGTAATTGTTACAAGATTTATACCGCACTGATATAAATGAGTGAGTCGTTTTCCAAATTGTGGTGTATTGCTTGCCCAAACTAGGTCATCATAGAAAATACTAGAATAGTATAGAATAATAGAATAAAATATAATAATATAATAGAATATACAATAATATATAATAATAATAAATATAATAAAATAGAATCCATTTTATGATACAATAAAATAGAATAGAATAGAATAGAAGTGTCAGCACTGAAGAAATAGGCCCATGGCCTGTTGCCGATTCTTGAACTTTTCGTGACTTGATTCACAAGGGATCCGGCCTTTGGAACCCGGTCTTTCCATAACTGACGATTGATTGAGATAGCTGCTGGACTTATTGCCTGGTCCGTAATTTGCTAGGCATTTTAAGACTGAACATATGCTCCTGCATAGCTTCGTCTGGACTTATTGCCTGGTCCGTAATTTGCTAGGCATTTTATGACTGAACATATGCTCCTGCATAGCTTCGTCTAGTCTGTTTTTGAAGGCATCATGACCCAGCTTAGCTCGGCAAAGGGGTGAACCATTGCCATGTCAGCTCTTTGTTTGTGTTGGGGATAAGAAAAGTGATCAATATTCGGGCAATATGATACATTCGTTTGTGAACCCTGGGTTCGAAATTTTGTCCTCAATAAACCGTGGCTTATTCTACGAGCAACTAAAAAAACTCAGCAATTTCAATTGTATCAAGCTAGTAATGTAGAAAATTTGAAGTGAAACAAAAAATTGCAGGTAATTCGGAATGGAATTGGCCTAAAATTATTTTAGTTCTTTGGGTTCATACAGTGAATGGAAGCCATCGTGTTATTCACACGGTGAGAGAAAGAATAGTTCTCGATCCGTGCAAGCGTTGCGAAGTTTTTGGGTTTAAAATTTTCTCATAGAGTGTCGGTCCAGGATCAAATTATGAGACTCCAGATGCCATGTCTCACATTAGACCAACAAATGAGGCTTATGAGGCTTAGCGAGGCTAGGGTGCATCGAGGACACGCACTTCTTGTAGCACACACGATTTTGTGAGACGCCTTAGCCTTGGGTTAATACCCAGTGAAAATTTACAGTCGCGGCAGCTTCTGATTTGGATTACCAGAACCTGGGGCGACTCTAAATTTTGTTAGGTCTTAGAAGGTTCCTCGTAAACATGTCAGTTAGAGTGTAATTTCCTAGTTTAATATTCAGTCGAAAATTCTTATCGATTCAATATGGACGCAAAAAAAAGGAAATTACATACATGAATATAACGAATGTATTACATGTAGAATCACATTCAATTTGAAAGCCGAACATACAGAATGATGGATGTAATTCTACTCTGTGAAGAAATTCGGTTTGCAACCTAATTACATACTTGGTGATTTAGCTGAGAATATATTGGGATGTTAGTCACTATTGTTGTACAGAACGCATTAAATCGATCTTTAATAAAGAAAAAAACGAAGTAAGAATCACAAACCCCAAAGTATGTGGGACGCAAAACTATTATTTTTTTAATCCTTATCAACTACACCAAGATATAATGAGTAGGCTCGCGCGACACATTACAGCCACTGAATGTAAGATTGAAAGTAATTAATAAATAATTGCCGGGAACAACAATAATAATTGAAAAATAATTGCCGCAAAAGATATTCAACCGTCGATAGCGTCTCTCTCTTGAATTATGTATCCCAAACGAGGGTTAATTAAGTATGTCTCATCTTGAAATTTACCACTGCTTATTATTAATCTTATGATCGTTGTACAGAGAACTTATTGTCACTTATGTTTACAGTGTGAATATTACTTGATATTTAAACATTATTATGAAAATATCTTGAAGATCGAAGGCAGTATCAAGTACTGTATGATTGGAATATTAAGAACCTTATTGATGGAAAGCGATTTGTTGGGAAAGTGTATACACGTGAAAGCGAAGTATATTATTGGCCGAGTGTCTTTTTGAATGGAAAATCTTATAAGTGAACTGTAATTTTCATTCTTTGTTCATGGAGTGCCTTTTAAGTGAAGTGCTTTTTTAAGTAGAGTACCATATAACCGGAGTGGCATTCAAATTTTTTAATAGAGTGCCTCATAATTGAAGTGATTTCTTGAAGGGAGTGCTTTATATATAAAAGGAGTGGCACTTAGAGTTTTTTTAATAGAGTGCCTCATAAATGAAGGCATTTCTTGCAAAAAGTGCTCTATAAACTGAGTGGCATTTTGAATCTTTTTAAAAGAGCGCCTAATAATTGAAGGGATTTTTTGAAGGGAGTGCTTAATGGAATAACATTTTGAGTTTATTTTTTATAGAGTGCTTCGGAATTGAAGTGATTTCTTGAAAGGAGTGCTTTATAAGTGGAGTGTCATTTTGAATCCTTTTGAATGGAGTGCCTCGTAAGAGGACTGACGTGAAAGCATTAATGAACGCCGCCGTGGAAAGGATGACATTAATTCATCAATGGCAAGGAACAAGCTGTTATATCTTGCTTGTTGAGGAAATAATACTGACTGACACAATTATGTTATCATACTTGAATTCGTTAATTAACAGGTTAATCGCCATTTGCTTCTGAGTATTACCATCTGGATTTTGAACTGAAAGCGCCTATCATCTAAAAAATCTAGATTGTAATTTTTAAATTTCTTCATACAAGCTCATATTCACTAATGAAATTCCCAGTTTATGTCGATCTGCTGTAAAGCTGGTCTTGTAACTACTATGCGTTATTGTAGGTTCAATTGAAATATTGCATAACAAATTATTATTATATACGAGGTCCCAATGAGACTATTAGCTTGCTAAGAAACTAGCCAATATTTTTCTAAGAAATTGGACAGACGCTCTGATTATTGCGAACAAAATTTTTTGTTAAAGGTTGAATTTGAATAGTCTGATTAAATCAGTATTAATGTATATATGGTATATATATTTATAAAATTTATAATTACTGTTGAAAATATAATAATAATAATCCCATTAATGTTACATTACTCTTATTTACATCTTTCTATCCGCCGAAGTTTTCAAATTAATAATAGTAAAATGTATATAAATATTTAATTATTTACATTTATATGTACAGTATGTCTATATGAGAGTACTTGAACAAAAATGACTTGTTTCATAACACAATGTATAGCACCGAAAAAAATGAAGATTGCTATGGAGAATAAATGGCTTCCGTATTTATAATTGAAGCTTAGTTCGACATAAATTGCAAATGAACCACGTAATTATTTATAAATCATAAAGTAAATATACTAACGAAACCTAATTTGATTTATAGTTCAAGAAAATATAAATGAACGAATTTTTACACGCATCTATGATTTCCAGGAAATTAAGGTTCATAAATTTATGAAAAGAGGCTACTGGCAAAGCAGTTGAAAACAATACAGTTGGCATGAAATGTTTTTCAAATATTAATATTTCATTAGGGAAACAATTAAATTAGCATATTTTGCAAACCTTGCCTCTCTCAGATTATTTGTATATCGATTGTCACGACAATAGGTATAATATTTTAAAAATAGCTATACATTGTGAGTAGTAATGCAATCTCTTCAAATTACGGTCGACCATAAATGACAGCCTGTAAATTTAAGCACGATTATAGATGTAAGTCTATAGGTATATGGATGATCATAAGTAGGAGTATATACATATACCGGCTATTATAAGTGTGAGTACATAGATACAAACTTATTTTTTCACCCCAACTCGCTACCCTCGACGGCTTCGTTAGGAACAAGCGAGAAAGTTAGACGTGCCGAGGGGAGTCAAGTTAACGCCCTCTGCACCGACCTTACCCTCGCGGCTACACCCTGGCTTGTCTGACACATGTCCTCGTCTTTATTAAAAAAAATTGAATTTATATTGAAAATTTTCAATTTGTGTTGATACTGGTGGGTTTTTCCAAATTATCATCCTGAAAAAATTAGTTAAATATAAGTTGCATTGTGCGTAGACTTTACAATACGTAGCAGAATAATTACATATAAATGTTCTCACACTCCCTCCGTGAACGCTGTCATGTTAACTCATATTTATTCACTTGCTTGAGAAATGGCAACCGGGAATATGTTCATTGATCAAATAAGAGTAATAAATAATGGTTTAAATGTTAAATACCAATGATGCATTAAGGAGCCATCCTTCATCCTGCATCTGGATTACCATGTCACCAGCCGTTGACAACAGAGCGTATAGGCAAGGGAACATAACATACTTAAGTATTTGTTCCATTTTAATGAGAGAGTTGCCTCCTTCGCAGCTATGAACTATCGTTAAATAGAATAATAAATTTTACTTCGAAACATTATTAAGATGACTTGTGGAGATGTCTCATTTAATGCCGTCTCTGTAAGACAAAACATTTAATGCTGTGTGAACAGGACAACAGATGGCGCTGGGGAAAATTACCTGGCGCATGGACGGTCTTGAAACTGAGACTTAGTATCGGGCTGGCAGCCGCCGAGTGAG
This sequence comes from Hyalella azteca, assembly GCF_000764305.2. Taxonomy (NCBI): domain Eukaryota; kingdom Metazoa; phylum Arthropoda; class Malacostraca; order Amphipoda; family Hyalellidae; genus Hyalella; species Hyalella azteca. Next base: position 75,423 of record NW_025930578.1, on the reverse strand, counting down.
GGTGTGTGTGTAACACCGCGTAATATTAAATTTCCGAAGTAATTTTATCGGCACTAATTTGAAAGTGTATGTTTGTAAAATCGAAATATTAGTGAATTTATGCCAATTTAATTTTTATGACCTTAGTAATGTCGCTAGGATAGGATGAGTGTTAAAAAATGGATCTTCAAGCAAGGAAAATGTATCGACTGGTGCGAGGGAAAGAGGATTGTCCGAGGGAAGATGATGACCCCTCGAAAGTTCAAATGCTAATGTATTATTAATTTCTTCATTACTAAAGAAATTTATTTATTACGCAAGAGCAGTTTTGAATATTTACGTTCGCGATTAATTATATGAGTTAAGAGATAAATATATACTCTTCTCGTGATGTAAAATTATTATTAATCAAGGAATTTCAAAATTAAAACTAAATATGAAATGTTCATAAACTACTATATCATGTATTTCGATTATTTCAATAAAGCTAGATTTGAAAACATTTGTTGTAAGAATGTATGGTAAAATTTATGGTTTTAAGCTTATTCTTTCTGTATGAACAAAGCCGATGACGAAATGAAGTCTCAGTCTGACCACTGCAGAATAAGTTTAATAAATATAAATTGTTCCAATATTCATCTTCTTAGTAATGAGTCGTATAACAGACTCATAATTAGTTTAGAAGAGTGTTTTTCTAGCCAATATAATAAGCATTATAGTCTAGATATTATATATGGTTGTTCAATTGATATTAAATAAATTAATTTGTTTAGAAGAATTACGTTCGAAGGTTACACGGTTTGAGGATATATATATTTTTTTTTTGGACCGTGTAACTATTGAAATTGTGAGAAATAATTTCGACGAATCATTGATAAAAAGAACACAAAAAAATGGAAATAGATTAAAATTCCACTTCTTAATCTAATTAAATTTAGAAAAAAACGACTTAAAATAAACCTTTTTTAAATTAGTCTAGTAGAAGTATAGAAACAAGGGGAAATTTAAAACATGAATTTTAATGTTTAGATGCATGCCCTCACAATGAAACAATATTGAAACAATAATAGTGAATAATAAAAATCACGAAATATTGTGATTAATGATTGGTGTGGTGAACGACACGCCCTAACGCGCATCGCTTTAATTGCCGCGTAGACACCCGGGGTCTAATAGGGTTCCCCTTAGGGGGTAATTGGGGGGTGATAATTGGGGAGTGGTAATTGGGGAGTGATAATTGGGGAGTGATAATTGGGAGTGATAATTGGGGAGTGATAATTGGGGAGTGATAATTGGGGAGTGATAATTGGGAGTGATAATTGGGAGTGATAATTGGGGAGTGATAATTTGGGAGTGATTCTTGGGGGTTATTGTTGTTACATGAACAAATCCGTTATGTCTCCATGTGACCACTGAAAACATATAAGTGGGGCGGAATAATATACTTAATGCAAGTTTTTAAAAATATCCTTATTTTTCATCATTAATGCATAATTAGCGGCCATGGAAGAACATGTGACAAATTACACATGATTATCGCTACAATTTTTTTTATTATGATGATTAGCATGCGTGAATCGTAATTAAATAATCATGAACAATAACTATAATAAGATTGAAATAATATATATTGTTCCGAATTTTTTTTATTCTGTTCAACAATGACCGAAACTTGATTTTTTTTGTTTGATCCGATAATTGTAAACGGGACCTCTCATTCCCTACTGACTTCGAAACTTTCACTTTCATTCCAAACTCAACTCGAGACTTTCATTGTCATTCCCAACTCACTTTGAAATTTTCACTTTCAATCCCTATTCACTTAGAAACTTTCATTTTCATTTCACACTCAGTTTGAAACTTTCACTTTCATTCCTCACTCACTTTGGAACTTTCACTTTCATTCCCCACTAGCTTTGAAATTTTTACTTTATCCATCATTCGCTTTGAAACTTTCACTTTCATCCCCCCTTACTTTGCAACTTTCACTTTCTTTCCCCCCTTCCATAATTTCAAAGTCCATAACTTTCACTTCCATTCCCCACTCACTTTGAAACTTTCATTTTCATTCCCTGCACGCTCTTAAATACACCTGAGCTTATATCATAAGATAATTGAAAATATTCAAAAGGGATTCCATGCGCGCATTTATTTTACGTAGGTTTGCGACGCACGTCCCTGGAAACTCTGCTGGCATTTCCATGCGAGTTGTCCGCTGTAATTGGATGACGTCATTGCAAGACGATTACACTAATTAAAATTTCCTCTTGCATTCGCGCGGCTAATTGAATGACGTTCAGTGAACATTCATACCGTCGCGGCAGATGAACAGGGGCGGAATATTCATTTGATCCTTTTTATAATATATGAAAACTTTGTTACTAATAAATTTATTTATTTTATTACTTATTTAATTTTTATTATGGATTTTTGAAAATGTATATTTTCAGTTTTTATATGGTATTGCGGTTTAACAATTACTGTTATTGAAAGCTTATTAGCTCACATAAGAACTGTTAATATATATGACAGTTATGACTAATAATTACAGTCAGCACGAAATATTGTAGTAACCTCGGTGCTTGTACAACTTGCAACGACGCTCTTTACATATGCTGGAAAATCGGTTCAAACTATTTTTTACATTTTTAACTCTCCATACCTCAACCATTGTCACTTTACTTTCTATTCGTGTTTTTTTCAAATCTACTACGTTATTAATTGGCAACACGTTTTTTTGCAACTTATACCAACCATAATTTTAATGAACGAATTGGTATACAGCTTCTTTTTTTAATTAATGTAGTTTACTTATTTTATTAATGGCGTGTTCCTGATGAATAAAATGAGAATTGGGAATATAAAAAGTTTTAAAAGTTTTTATGACTTTGGAGTGAGCAACGATATATTTTTATATGAAGTCATTGAGTAACTCTCGCGTAATATCACGAAGCTAAATTTGTTAGAATATAATAAAATTTCACTGCTCACTATTTATTCAATATTTAGAATACTTTGTGAAGTGCAAAAAGATTTCCGACCGACCCAGAATTTTTAGCGGACGAGCTCGGGCTAAGGCGCGATGCGTGTCAGATGTCTGAAGTCTACGGGGGAAAGTTATCACTTTTCAACTTGTGTCATCAATGTGACTGGGCCGATTTTTTTAGACTCAAACTCGGCTCGGGATTCAGGAGCCTTAGGTCTTGGGAACTATCAATACAAAGTCATGGCGAAAACATTTCAAAGCCATGCTAAGATATACTTTTTGAGGGGAATTGAATAATGGCAATGAATGGACGATGATTGGAGGAACGTTTAGATATAGGATGTGTAGGAACGTATATACGTTGGTAGAATTTGTTCCTTTAAGCAGGTTTCATTGAAGACCGGAAAATTGGTTTTATTGACAACTTTCTTAGTAATTTTTTCAATATATAGGTCAATATTTTTCGTTGGCAATAGTCAATCGAAAATCAGGATACCGATGGAAATGATAAAATAAATAAAAATGTCCATAACTAATAAATAAACATAACATAACTAATAAAAACATAACATAACTAATAAAAACATAACATAACTAATAAAAATATCCATAACTAATAAAATAACTAATAAGAAATTGTCAATGAAAAAATTCTCTTGTCTTCAAGAAAACCTGCATAAAGAATGTATATACGTTCACATTATGTAGATAATGCCCCATTCCGCGGGATAAGCAACGACACTTCTATACTAAAAGCAATCTACATTGACAGCATAAACATAACAGAATAAATAAATTTGTAAAATATGTACGCTAATATATGAGTAATGATTTTGATGATAACAGTTCCAGGGAGGACAGGATTACAAGATCGGTTTTAATGATGATAGATTTTAATGATGATCGGTTAGAAGAATGATCGGTTTTAATAATGATCAGTTTTAATGATCGGTTTTAAAAATATTTTAGCGTAGGGATTGAAACAGTTAATAATAATTAATTGAAGCCATGAAAGCAATAACCTAATCACTTCATTTCGAGTGGTTTTATAATTGCCAAAAATGGACGACAAAGAGGCGAAATAGTGTAATAAATAATAACTAGAACAGGTCAGGAAAGCAAGTAAAGTGAAATTGTATACAATATTCCAATCTCTTGATATCGGAAGCATTACCTTGGCTTCATGAAGTTAGCGTTGTAGGTAGGATAAAAAAATATAACAAAGGATCTATTTATCGAAGTTTCTTGAAGACTTAGCATGAAATATATAAAGGGATTTCTTACCGAATATGGAAAGACCGATTTTATTAATTGTTCCGATATTTGAAAATAATGGAAAACAGTTTGTTGTTGTTAATGGCAGTTGTTATTATATGAAGCTGATGATCGTTCATAGTTCACATACATGTTTGTATGTTTTATCACAAAAGAAAATAATACTTAGATTCATAAGTCAATTTCCATACAATTTTCAAATCAAAATTAATTATCATGTAATTGAGTTGCAAATAAGAAATATTCACCTCAAACAATGCTTGAGGATGATTATATACATAAAAATACAAAAATATTGATACTCACACAGAGCCCAGCGTCCTGACGAGACAGCGAGGGCAAAAAATCCTGGGTTATTTGCAGCAGCCGCTGTCTGCATACCCTCGCAACTCTCACTTCCTTAGAGGGTAAAAAACCGTGTTTCCCCTCTAGCATTTCCCTCTACTCTGCACTGCGTTGTGAGTGCTGCACAGTAAACACAATAAAAAACTGCTACGTTAAGGTGCAGTACAATATACCCAATATAAAACTGCTGCGTTAAGGTGCAGTACAATATAACCAATAAAAAACTGCTTAAACTGCTGCGTTAAAACGCAGTACAATATACCCAATATAAAACTGCTGCGTTAAGGTGCAGTACAATATACCCAATATAAAACTGCTGCGTTAAGATGCAGTACAAAATAGTTAGAAATAAGACACACGAAACTCTATACAATTTATAAAAGAGTTTAATAAAATGGGGCGGCATCTTTCTTTCTGCTTGTCATTCACGCAAAATGATTCACGTACTAAATCTTATTTTGAATAAAGATATATCGCATACATGATGAGTTAACACTAAATATTTTCTTTCTTTTGTCATTCTGGGACACAACTTGAACGTATGTTACCATTTTAGACCCAAGCTCGGATTTCGCCGTCACACTTGCTTCTGGCGGATTATTCCCTAACAAGTTTATAAGGCCCGTTATACAAACCCGTTATACGGACCCGTTATACACACCCGTTATTTGGAGGTTCTGTTATTCCGACACGTTCATAGGAGTGACATTTATTGCCGGACTAACGCGACGTTCGAGTCCAACACAATTGCGGAACCGGAATACACACACAATTCCGGATCAAGATTTTAGACGTAATTTAGTTAACAGTAGAAATAATTGTTGTCGGTGTGCATGGAGGCTGCTTCATTTATACGCAGACTCGCCGGAGCTAGGGACTAGTGAGTCGCTAGTGACTAAACCACTAATGTAAGTAGACGCTCCTCATTCAATGACACTAGTGACAGAATTTTGTTACTGCTGTCACTATTATTGTAGAACCTGTAAAAAAAGTTACTTGAGGAATTATGAACAATATAGTGGTAGTTTAATCATTATTTCTCAACCCACATCACTCTTAAAGAGGAACTTACACCACAGATGCCGCTACTGCAAATCGAGGAGCAGCCGCTCCTGGGCAATGTTAGTTGACATTTATGATAGTGACACTGATAGTGACATTGATAGTGACACTGATAGTGACACTGATAGTGACACTGATAGTGACATTGATAGTGACATTGATAGTGACACTGGTAGTGACACTGATAGCATTGAGGTAGTGGCACCAGCATGGAGGTAGTGGCACTGACATGGAGGTAGTGGCACCAGCATGGGTATAGTGGCACTAGCGTGGAGGTAGTGGCACTAGCATGGGTATAGTGGCATTAGCATGGAGGCAGTGGCACAAATAGTGGTAGTGGCACTGACGTGGAGGTTGTGGCACTAGCATGGAGGTAGTGGCACTAGCGTGGAGGTAGTGACACTAGCATGGAGGTTGTGGCACTAGCGTGGAGGTAGTGGCACTGACATGGAGGTAGTGGCACCAACATGGGTATAGTGGCACTAGCGTGGAGGTAGTGGCACTAGCATGGAGGTAGTGGCACTAGCATGGAGGTAGTGGCAGCAATAGTGGTAGTGGCAGCGCTGTTCTCTCAGCTTGAATAGGACATCGATTTTCAGAGCGGCGTCTGTGTGCACGCGCTGTGTACGTGCGTCTTGAGCCATGAACGGGTTATTAACGTGTGCGTTTTAGGGTGCGACATGTCGGCAGCATGAACGTTCATGTGAATGCTGCTTAGTGAACGTTTGGTCGAAAAACGTTCGGGTTATACATTTAAAAAATGCTTCCCGGAGAAAATCCTTCGTTTACTGGGAGTTTGGGATCAAAAATTCTTGATAAAACAAACAAAAAGTAAAAAATTGAGGAAAACTTTATTTGGAAACAACATAACGTTTATTGACTAATAATATATTCTAGTTTTCATCGATGAATTTTCGCAAATCATTTAGGCGCCCATAAAATAATTTTTTTTAACGATTTGTTAAAGAACGAAATCCGCTCGGAAAAGATTCATACCGAGTTATAAAGAAAGAGATGAACTGTAAAATTCACAACGACGCTAATAATTAACTATAATAAATGTCATATTATTTAGTACTGAAGAATTTTTATCCCATCAATAAACTCTTATGAAACCTTGACCCAAGAGACATTCGTTTCCAAACAGCCTTTGGCCCACGAATGTTGAAAAACATTATTACATTTCATGGTAATCCTACGGAATCCTACTTAATACTACGTAATCCTTCGTAATCCTATGTAATCCTACGTAATCCTACGTAATCCTACGTAATCCTACGTAATCCTACGTAATCCTACCTAATCTTACGTAATCCTACGTAATCCTACGTAATCCTACGTAATCCTACGTAATCCTACGTAATTCTACGTAATCCTCCTTAATTCTACGTTATCCTCCGTAATCCTACGTTACCGATGTCAACGAATTTGGCCATCGAATGAATTTGACGTCGACGTAAATCAACGTCAACGTTGGCTGTGTCACACGTCAGCTGACGTTAGAATGGAATACGTCAACGCGCACGGAGACCAACGTCAGTGTGCGACCAGCGTTGTGAGGACAGACGTAAGATGACAGAATCGACGTAATCTAACGTAGTATGATTTTTTCTATTTAGAGCTTTAATCCTTCATGTTATTGAGTGAGAGAAGCTATTTATTTTAATTAATGCGTCCACGGCTCAAATAAATATATCATATGAGAGATACATTTATTTAGGATACTATCCTATTCTTTGAAAACCTTTGAATTTAACCCTATCTTATTCGTGAAAACCTCGCGATGCATGCAGAAAATGGAATTTATAGCTCAATGATATTATTATTTTAACAATTATATATATAATATATTTTTTATTTTAACAATTTAAATTGGATAAAAGAATTTAACTTAATGAATAAAAATGGAAAAGTATAAATGGGATGATTTAAATAGAACGATTTTTACGCAGTAATATATAGAAAACTGTTGAACTGATACAAGTGAATCATTAACTTACTTCAAGTCAATATATCCTAAACTTTTAAGCGAAACTTGTGTCATTTGGGGTCAATTTATCAACACTAGAAGCTCGATGAGGTCAAAATGACCTTACGCAGCTTTTAGTATTAGAAGTACAACGTCAAGTACAAGTTAAAGTACAAACGACTCGTTATATGGAACAAAGTTATCATATATCGTGATTAGAACACTATGCTTGATCTCACCATAGCGGCCATCATAGCTCAACAGCTCTTCTCAAAGTAGGGGAAGTTATCCTAAACTATTCTAAACGACTGGCCCAAGAAAGATATTCCTATATAATAGCGACTAATCTAGTAAAACCATTGCTTCGGATAGTGGGACTAGTCATTTGAAGTTATTACTCATCTTGAAGTACAGTAGGTATTTGTTCAATGATATCATGGAACGTAAATATTATTTATGATACTTTGACGGAACTCAGTTTGGCCCTCTAATGCAGCCCTTATTAGTAAAATGTTTTAGCTAATTTATTTCGACTTATGTCTGCAGAATTTTACCTTACGTAGTATTACATTTCTTATAATAAATTCCGTGAATTTACCTATATATGTGTGCTTCAATTATGAATTATCTTTTAATATTTAATATTTTTAGAGTCGTCACTAATTCATCGCATTCAACTTATCGGTTTCTTAAATATCTGCCAGCCGATTGAAGAAAATTTATTAACAATTTGATGAGAATAAAATATTGCGTTATAAGTGGGTGCGATTAGGGAGCTTAGTCTACCATATTGGTAGACTAAGACCTAAATCTGTGGCCACTTTAAAGCACATACCGGATCATAGATGATTTGTTGGGCACGAGCCAGTTAGATGAGAAATTTTTTTAAATAAGCATGGGACAATAATGATGAAAATTAATGGTTTAGTTATTTAGATATTTGTATTACCTAATTTATATATATGCTAGTTATTTATCAATTTCTAACTCTAAATAGTCTGGATTTATCGCATTTTCAAAAACTAAAGTTACGTCTGACATAGAAATAATTGGATCGTTTTGTCCAATTATTGGGACGTTTTTTTTTCATTTATTGCCCACTGCACGAGCAGCGTGCTGACATAGCGTAGAAAAAAAAATTTGGAATAAATTGCTCCGAATATCATTGAAGTAAATCCGGCGAGTTCTATTTTTCTGTGAAACAATATAACAATAATAATATTTTTTCAATAATAATATTTTATTGCGCAATATTTATGAAACAACAAACTAATCAATCATACAAGTGTTGTTATTTAATCTACAAACAAATTTTGATAGTTAAAATACCGATCAATTTTCTACAACATCAAATGGTGCCCAATGAGACATCTGCCAACATTGTTTATTGGAAACTTTATATTCCTGAAAAATTACCTTAATCAAACTATTCATATTATATATATTCACATATATAATCGTTACGTTTGTCTTCACTGCATTTAATCACGTCATCAAATAAGTTAATTGCATTAGAATACTGACAGATTAATGGTGACGGGTGCGGTCGCAGACATCTATTTATGTTATATTATATATATTAACATCCCAAAAGCTGCACGGACAACTTACACTGTCTCGGCCTTTAATGTGTATCAATATACACTTTTAAAGAATCATGATATAGAGTAACATGGGGCAGCGAGCCCACTGCGGGTCATGGGCTCATAGCGGGTTTCTCGCTAAGTATGGCAGATATTGGTCCGTGTTCTCTACCGCCGGTCGACAGTTTCACTGGGATGAAGAGTACGGATTTACGTTTTGCTAAATGTTTGCGTTATTAAGTTATTTGTGAATAACTGTTTTAGCCCAGATAAAAATTTTTTGCTGCTAAATAAAACTGTTTTCGATTACTGTAGATGAAGCTTTTGAAATTACTGTGAATTATATTTTGAAAGTAATAGTTATAGGATAATTTTGAGATCAAGTTTACACTATTAGCTTTTAAAATAAAATGTTGACACGATATACATTGAAATGATACCTAGTGGGGCAACGGGTCCACGCGTGTCACGGGGCAAAGCGCCCATGGTGAAGTCGTGTGTTATACATCATTAGATTTGTCTCAATGACCTTTTCAAAACTATGACTAGCTTTTTGAATTACAAATTACACATCATATTGCATGATTTTTTGATTTGCCGCCTCAAGGCAGCAGGTTTAGTTTCTAGTTATGCGTATTTATGACCCCTTATCGAGTTATTGACTCTTGCCTTGCCAAAAGTTGATTTCAGTCAACACCAATGAGCTAAAAGTTGATGAGTTTTTATGGTGTTGGCTGAAATCACGATTAGGTACGAATTCTCTGCGAATAATATCTGGATTATGGACGAAACTCTGAACGAAGTTTTTTCTGATCAACTAAATATATTTTTTCTATTCAGGGATACATTTTTTCATGTCAAGGACGAATTTTCTATCGCAAGGATATATTTTTAAAGTCAATGATATGTATTTTTATGTCAATGAAACATTTTTCTTCACGTCAGTGATAGATTTTTTAAACCAAGAGTATATTTTTTTCAAGGTAAAGATATGATTTTTTGAGTTGTTAATAAATGAATGAATGTCATATTTTTATTACCTTTTTCTTATTTTTAACTATAAAGTGTTGTTTTATCATTTTCAAACGAAAAATATGCAATTGTGGTAAAGGGACCAAGGGTGGGCGCCTTGCCCCAAACCCAGGGGCCCATTGCCCCCGGGGTGGGGCAATGGGCCCATTTTTACACTTTTTACAAAATAGTGTTCCATTAAAAATTGAATAACTCTATAGGCGTCTAATTCACATCATACATTCCTTATTAGTTGTACCTTTAAACAAAACAAAGAACCACCTCAAATCAATTAAAACTTCATCAAAAATTTTGTTTAAAAATGGAGGGGGGGGGCGCTGCCCCATGTTGCCTACTGTTAGAAAATCAAGATACACTGTTAGAGAATCAAGATGCACTGTTAGAGAATCAAGATACACTGTTAGAGAATCAAGATACACTGTTAGAGAATCAAGATACAGTGTTAGAGAATTCAGATACCACGTTAGTAAATTTCACCTTTTCCGAATGTGTTTGCTAGTGTTCTAGTCACTGAATAGCAAGGAATAGGAGCTGCTGTAATAAATACCGTCGTACTAAACCAGCGTCTTAGGGTTTATTTTATACCATTCAAGTCCTAATATTTTTGCATTTAACCTGCCTCAATTAACCTGCCGAGTATCGCGAGGTTGATTAACCGCAGTTAGTTGTTGGTTAACATGCGGTTCTCAAATGTTCTTTGAAGGCGCTTATTGATCGATGCCGTACACTCGGCGAAATGGATTTATTTGAGAAAATTTTGAAGTCCTACATATTCCTTTGATGATTACTTAAATTCAGAGCTTTTACACGCACCTGTAATAAATATTACAAACCAACTAATTAGTCCATCATTGTTGATAATGTACCTCATCTATAAGTTTTATTCTTCCGACATGTTTCCTAAGCCCGTGTCAGGTTACCGATGGGGAAATGTATCTTGTTTTGATATTTTGATGTGCTTCTGTGCGGTCATTTTCTCACTCTGAGATGTTGCTTTTCCCTCTCTTCGAGGGTAGAAGGAGGGATCTGTAGGAAAAATTAAATGATAATAAACAGAATACCATGCATCTTACCAATGAATGCGTGGAAGAGCGTACTGAATTCGATGTTTTATTGGGTCTAAGCCTACAACCGTTTGAAATATATAGTATGAAATTAAGGCTAGAGTTAACTTAATCTCATAATTGCTGGTCAAAATTTGTTCATTTGTTTCTTTGTGTGTTTGAAGCGTGAGGCCGTAATATACAGTATGTGTCGTAACGAAATTGCGGTATTGCAGATTGTATGAAATCGGCAGCCAGTTTACTGAATCTGTCGAATCCGCGTTTCTTTACTATAGGAATCAGATTCTGCAAAATGATTCGACAAAATGCTGATTCTAAGGACTCGGCAAACTGGCTACCGATTTCGTAGGATCGGTAACTCTGCGATTTAGGCATGACATATATATTGAGGTGCATATATCCGGGATACAAATCAAGTAGGGATATTACCTGAACTTGAAAATGTATTCTTAGTAAGAGAATAGTGGCATCGCAAAAGTGGGAGTGAATGATCAAATAAAAATAATAAATTTAACTCAGAAGACGAAAAATTATTTTTCACATAAATGAACACGAGGCAAACGGGAGTTTTATGTTCAATGTGAAATTAGAAACATGAGTTTGAGCAGGTTTTTCTCTAATCTTCGTACGTTAGTTTATTTCGGTCAACAAGATTCGGTATTCGAAAATTGCAGCAGTTATCAATCCCAAGCTCGCCTAACCTAGCCACTCAAGGGCAGTTCGGCGCAGATCCAGGATATTTATAGTTTATTTTTATTTATTTATTTATAAGTATTTTTTTATTATTTTATTTATTTGAGTGGAACTGAAAAATTAATTTTTAGCGGCAGGATATTACGGCATAGAAAAATTGGGAGGAATTGCTAGTAAGAACAAGCAAAAATATAATTTGATTGCGTAATTCTTACATGTAAATTCATTATAAAATGCTCCAATGCGTTTTTGACAGTTGTGTGTTCTGTGTAAATAGCGGTTTCATTTTGTTTTAATTTATAAAACATAATAAACCTTTATTATATTATGGCTTGGAATGACGAGATTCGATAATTACTCTGATTGTCGTGTCCGGAAAACGCAGGGTAAACCTGTTTGCAATTTACTTTATTTAGTTATGAAGTCATATTAAGCAGGTTTCATTGAAGACCAGAGAATTCATTGCAGACCAGGTCTCAAAACGAATTCTCTGGTCTTCAATGAAACCTGCTCAAAGGAACAACTTTTGCCAACCTATACTAAGTCATATTATTAGATATATTTTTACGAAAACTCCCCGCAGTCCTATATCAGTTTATCGTATCCGCAAAACTGAGTAATCCCTATTTAAGCCAGGTCATGTGCTTCACTCTTACCTCTAATTAGCGTCATTAAAGTTTAAACGGATTTTACTCGCTACCGTATATGATTTTTATTTATGAAATCCCTATTTTCAGTTAAATTTAGACATGGTTATGTAACGAATTATCTTCAATAAAATCATTTATCGTGTTTCATTTTTCAGTAAGAATTACACAACAAATTTTCTTATTTCGATATAATTATGCTGTCGCTTGTTGCCATCACCAGAACAGCACCGACACAGGAGCTGTGTAAACACATGGCCTTGTGTAACAGTCCTTGTGTATCCATTCTTGTGTGCCTGTCCTTACGTTAACAAAGTGTAGTGTACAATGAGTGATGGTGTCACCACGCCCATACCGTGTATATATTACACAATTATGTAATGTACTAGAACAGGGAACAACAGATAGCGACATTAGCGGCGTAAGCCAATACGAGTACAGTAGAAAGACTGCGTCTATATAATAACAATGGCAGAAAAATTCAGAGAACATTAGAGATAACATCCGAGAACAGCAGAGATAACACCCGAGAACAGCAGAGATAACACCCGAGAACAGCAGAGATAACATCCGAGAACAGCAGAGATACCAGCAAAGATAACACCCGAGAACAGCAGAGATAACAGCAGAGAACAGCAGAGGCAGGGTCGACTTAAAGGGAAACTGTGCTTGTTTGGCTGCTCCTCCCCTCCTCCCTCCCCACCATCATCCATCTTTCCCCTCTTCCCACCGACTTTTATTATTAGTCTTTCATCATTCGTCACAAAAAATGTTCATATTATAATCATGATAGAGTGGAGGGATACAAAAGGGACTCTCATTTATTTTAAAACAAGCATCATTTCAGAGACTTTTTCAGTATTTTTTCACAGTTGATTGAAATTGCCGTGCTAACAAATACGAATTTTGATCAGCGAGCTACTAGTTTTACGAGCAAAAGTCTTCATGAATTACGAGCTCACTAATTCCAGTTCGTGTGATGGATGAAGGCATGAGAAATCGTGCCAAGTTACGAAGCCGGCCTCACGAAATGTGGCAACGAAATAGGCCTGAGAATACAATATAACAATATACAAAATAACAATAATATACAATATAACAGTAGTTCATGCATAAATATTCAATGCAATCCTGAGGCAGAAAATAAATCAATAAAAAGTATAGCAGCTGATAAGATAAAGCATATGTTCAAGCGATGCGGTGTAGAGACTGAAAAAATATATCAGTAAAATCGAAAGACAAATTGAAATTTTATTGAGAGTGAAAATTTGGACGGTGATGAGTATTAATCGAAATCAGTATTAATCAAATTAATGAGGACTTACACCAATAAACCAATGAAAGATTAATAATAAATATAAGTGAAAACATTGTGAAAAAATTATTCTCTTTGAAAAGAAATGGAAAAAAATCATCCCACTGAACAGAAAAAATGAACTTTTTATTAGAAATTACGGAGTGAACATACATAATTGGAGTTATTGATGAAAAGGATAACAGGATAGCGATGAGCTGTAGCACGCCATCCTCGGGGCCAGGCAAGGGCTCCGTTAAAGGATACCTCGACGTGAAGATCCCTGCGAGGAAGCGCAAGAGCATTTCCCTTTTCAGGGTAAGTGAGGGACATAAAATATGGTTTCCCTTTTCAGGGTAAGTTAGGGGACATAATATAGTTTCCCTCAGGGTAAGTTAGGAGACATAATATATAGTTTCCTTCAGGGTAAGTTGGGGGACATAATATATAGTTTCCCTTTTCAGGGTAAGTGAGGGACATAATATATAGTTTCCCTCAGGGTAAGTGAGGGGACATTATATATAGTTTCCCTTATATATTTTAATGGATAAAATAGTCTATGGTTCGCTGGTAGCAAGAGACCCCGTCTCACTCCCCCGTCCCACAGGTGCAGGTGTGGAAGAGGAGGTGTTGGGTGGTGGTAAGGGGTGACCGTTCCCCCGCTGACTCCACCTCTGGGGGAGGCATGGTGACTCCCACAGCCCCATCCACTCCCACTCACCCTTCGTCTACTCCCATTAACGGCAATTCATCACAATCTGCTTCCGGTGAGTGGATAATTTTTTCTATAATCCATCAAAATATTATTAAAAAGTAATTTTAAATTAAGACCAAATCTTCAAAACTAAATCCATGCCTGAAGAATCCTCTTGTATCTATTAAAGAATCGTCCTGACTTCATCGCTTGATCGGCCGTCAATTTATTACTGAACAAGATTAATTATCAAAAGTTATTACAGTTTATCGTTGAATGCAAAAGAATTATGAGGCTATTACAAAGTCAATTCGATCAAAATACGATGAAAAAATAATTGGCTTACAAAAACGTAAAATTATATAAATTATGTTACAAACTTTAAGCAATAACGTGTTACGATAAAAAAATATTTAGAATCACTTAATTTAACTTAATTTTAAGCTTTCCCAAAAACTTAAAATTAAGTCAAAACACGGCAAGAATTGGATGTTTTTTGTAATAACTTCCTGTTTTTAAAAATAACTTTAAATAGCTAATAATAAAATAATAACAAATTTCCCCTCAGGCGAGATAAGCCTGAGCGTCGAGATCTACACGCGGCATGAGGGAAGCAACCAGCCGACCGAGGGCACCATACTTCATATCGACCTCGTACACAAAATACGGAGGGCTAAGTCTAAGTGAGGGTTGTTGGCAGTTTTTTATTTGATTTCGTATAAAGATTGGGTTGCTCTGATATATGATGTGAAAAACAGTTGAATTCGTTCATTTCTATTCTAATTTAAAATATGATATCACGCTTAGGAATGGGATTATATTCCGGCTTTGATAAATCTCATACTAATTTAGTTTAAAAATGCTAAATGAAGTTCAGAAAGTAATAAATTGTATTAAAGAATTTATAGCACCAAGTTTACACGTATGATTAATATCTTTATTGTTCTGTTGTTCATTTCTTTATCAATTTACTGATATAATTTTATAATAGTAACCAAAACCCACGAATAAAAATTGTAAACACAAAACAACCTGGTACAATAGTTTGTATTCGAAAGATTTTGTAACGAAAATATTCATAAATTTGAACTATTTATTTTTACTGAATTCACTTAGAATGTTTTGAGAGATTGATCCTATAAATGTTATACGATATTGTGGATGAGTGACGAACAATATATTTGAAACCAGTAACATATTTGTATCGTGCCTCGAAATTCTAACTATTCGTCCAACAATGAATTGCGGACTATGTCCACAAAGAATTTATGGTACATTACTTCTGAATTTATAATTTCCCTGGATAAATTGCCGCGTTTTTCAAGCGTTTCGACTCCCACACACTAAAAGTGCCTGTAGATATAAACGCTATATAGTACAACGTTAACATAGTCGGATTGCAATACGATTCCTATAATAATGTTACTTTGCTCCACAGACATCACCAGCGCAAATTCATAATCAATAATTAATACCTAAAGAAGGACCAATTTCATAGTAGTGCACGATATTTTAGAATCAATTTTTACATTTTCTTCTACAGAGTATCCATGAAAATTGTCTGTGAGTGAATACAATTGAATAGGCAAAAAATTTGAGCACCCATGCTACCTGGCCCCCACAGGTCCCACCCATACGCGTTCGAGGTGTGTGGGAGACGAGGGCAGGCGCTGCTGTACCTCAGCGGGGGGAGTGAGACGGAGAGCCAGCGTTGGATGTCAGCCATGAGGGACCTGCTATGGCTGCCCCTACAGCTCCCCCACATAAATGCAGGTGACTTGTACCAACGTTTGTTGTTCTCCTCGTCAACACAGGTGACTTGTACCAACGTTTGTTGCTCTCCCCGTCAACACAGGTGACTTGTACCAACGTTTGTTGCTCTCCCCGTCAACACAGGTGACTTGTACCAACGTTTGTTGCTCTACCCGTCAGCACAGGTGACTTGTGCCAACGTTTGTTTCTCTCCAGGTCAACGCAGGGGACTTGTGCCAACGTTTGTTGCTCTCCCCATGAACACAGGTGACTTGTGCCAACGTTTGTTGCTCTCCCCATGAACACAGGTGACTTGTGCCAACGACTGTTGCTCTCCCCGTCAGCACAGGTGACTTGTACTAACGTTTGTTGCTCTCCCCGTCAACACAGGTGACTTGTACTAACGTTTGTTGCTCTCCCCGTCAACACAGGTGACTTGTACTAACGTTTGTTGCTTTCCCCGTCAACACAGGTGACTTGTGCCAACGTTTGTTGCTCTCCCCATGAACACAGGTGACTTGTGCCAACGACTGTTGCTCTCCCCGTCAGCACAGGTGACTTGTACCAACGTTTGTTGCTCTCCCCGTCAACACAGGTCACTTGTGTCAACGTTCGTTGCTCTCCCCGTCAACACAAGTGACTTGTGGCAACGTTTGTTGCTCTCCCCGTCATCACAGGTGACTTGTACTAACGTTTGTTGCTCTCCTCGTCAACACAGGTGACTTGTACTAACGTTTATTGCTCTCCCCGTCAACACAGGTGACTTGTACTAACGTTTGTTGCTCTCCCCGTCAACACAGGTGACTTGTACTAACGTTTGTTGCTCTCCCCGTCAACACAAGATTCTCACGGTTTATCTGGTAGTCGACGTTGCTTAGGCGGCCCTAACGGTGACTTCGTCTGGGACGCCTCCAAAGACTAGCTACAGCCTCGGACAAATATAGTGTAACTTTAGTCACTCTCACACCCGATCATTTGTATCAGCCGCATCCGGCTCAAACGACTTATAAAATCCACAGTTGATTTCGAAACCTACTTCACTTTATCTTTACATATTTATTGTACTTTCACTGTTTAACTGGCCAAACTTGTCGCCAGTTTACCCGCACAACTGGCCAGTTAGCGCGATCTCGGTGGGCGAGGAGGAGGGCGAGTACGCAGCCCTGGGTGGTCTGTACGGCCGCATGGCCGTGGCACGGGCCAACCTCGTCATCAAGGACGTCCATAACGGTCGGTGGAGTAGGCTTAGAGCTAATTATTATCATTTGAAAAGTCTATCATTGAATAGCTTCAGTAGAGTAGGTTTATGGCTGAATAGCTTCAGAAGAGCAGATGCGGTTAAACGATTAGGAATATTGCTGGATACGGTCAATAGTGTAGACTTAGTGTTGGATATGGTAAGTGGAGTAGGCCTATTGCTGAATACGATCAGTGCATTAGGCATATAGCTAAATCCGGTCAATGAAAACAATGCTCAACAAGTAGGGCTATGGCTAAACAACAAAAAGTCCATGGTGAGGCGCAATATAATAACTAAAATATAAACTACTTTAATTTTAGGTAGATTCTTTTTGCAACCGAATAAATTTGAGAATGGATCCTTCAGGAGCAACGCTCGCCGAGTGGCCGCTGACGTCCATCCAGCGAGTGTACGTCTCGGCCGGCGGGGAACTGGAGGACGAGGGCAAGATTTTTATCATTCAGACGAGACCGTGAGTAGCGAGCTGGACAGCGGCCATCTTGTCTGATGTGATAAATGATGAAAAATTAGGTAATGATTGATGAGAGTGAAATTGAGAGACTGTAGATACAGGAAAGATGGAAGAGAGTGAAATGGAGAGACTGTAGATACAAGAAGGATGGAAGAGAGTGAGATGGAGAGACTGTAGGTACAAGAAGGATGTAAGAGATTGCGATGGAGAGACTATAGATACAAGAAGGATGGAAGAGAGTGAAATGGAGAGACTGTAGATACAAGAAGGATGGAAGAGAGTGAGATGGAGAGACTGTAGGTACAAGAAGGATGTAAGAGATTGCGATGGAGAGACTATAGATACAAGAAGGATGGAAGAGAGTGAAATGGAGAGACTGTAGATACAAGAAGGATGGAAAAGAGTGAGATGGAGAGACTGTAGATACAAGAAGGATGGAAGAGATTGCGATGGAGAGACTATAGATACAAGAAGGATGGAAGAGAGTGAAATGGAGAGACTGTAGATACAAGAAGGATGGAAGAGAGTGAGATGGAGAGACTGTAGTAGAGAGTGAGATGAAGAGACTGCATAGATACAGGAATGGTGGAAGAGGGTGCGATGGAGACTGTAGATACAGGAAGGATGGAAGAGAGTGAGATGGAGAGGAGAGACTATAGATACAGGAGGCATGGAAGAGAGTTAAATGGAGAGACTATAGATACAGGAGGCATGGAAGAGAGTTAAATGGAGAGACTGTAGATACAGGAGGCATGGAAGAGAGTGAGATGGAGAGACTGTGAGATAAACACGAGAGCTTGACTAGAAAGGTGTGCCAGTGGAAGGAATTGGCAGAAAGAGTAAATAAAATCAAAAGGAATGTGAGATAATAAGACTTAAGCTAACATCCGACAGCGTTCATGGTACATGAAAGAAAGAAGTGAGGAAACTAGCATGAGTGTGGATGAACGACAGAGCCGTTTGTGATGACAAGGGAAAAGATTTGATGAGTACGTCTGAAGAATTACGATCACAATAATATTTCTCGATATCCATTCGTCATCATATGCATTACTTAAATCCTAATTAATTTATTTATGACTGCAGAGCGCATCCATGCGGTGAAACGTACCTCTACTTCTTCTCTAACGAGCTGGGCCCGCTGTTAGACGGGCTACACGACGCAGTATCCGGACTACTGGCAAAAGGCAACGGCGGCGATGACACATCCGTTATCAGCGACTTATCCGAGTTGTCCGGTGCCATTGGATCGGTGGTTGTGCAACCACAAAGACTACCGGAACTAGGTACCATGGCAAAAGTTAGGAAGTCTACTTCTGTACTCGACTTATCTGAGGTATCGTCGCACAAAATTGGTTCGGATCTACTAGGAGTGCCAACTTGTAAGTCCCTAGGAACTTCCCCTCAACATAAAATGCTTAGTCACTGCCGTAGAAAATCTATGAGCGAGACGAACCTGGCTAGAATATGTTTGGATGAAACAGACGAAGAACTGGATGCGAGGGATGAAGATTTGGACGATATCAGACCCGCAGATCAGCCGAAAGACCGGACTTCTTCATCAGGATCTTATAACTCTTACAGATCCACAGATTCTGGAGTACGACTTTCCGCATCTCCGTCCAATTATGACCAGGCGACGATGAGGAGACTTGTTACGAAGTCAGATTCTATTGATTCGGGAGTACGAGCCTGTATCAAAGATGACGCACACAAGGACCACACTCATCTAAGAGCCGGCATCCCAGTTCCTGCTGCTCCTGAATTGGATGATACCCGTAAAGTCGACGGATCTTACAATGATTCCAAGTCGGGAGAAAGTTCCAATCGCAGTATAGGAACCCAAGAAGAAGAACCGGACGTCAATGCTCGAGTTGGAGCATGGTGCCTTCAGAGCGCAAAAGCCAGGAAGTCATTCTTCTTGAAAAACCTCAATGCTGCTACAATCCCAAGCAACAGAGATAAATTTTTAACGAAGAGTCTATCAAGAACTTTGTCTGAATCGTACAAGGAAATCCCAGAAAGAGGTGGAGTTAAAGAAGAATATCGAAAAGCTATGGAGAATCCAATATTGACAACGAAGCACACAACAGTGTACGAGGAAATAAAAGATGTTCTTAAGCCTCTGAATGAGAAAAGAAATGAGAAGGAACATGAATATGAAGATTTGGAAAAATTGAGAAGGGACATTAAGAGAAGCTACAGCTTCCAAGAAAAAACTCAACCACCTCCTCCTCCACTTCCGCCCAGAAGGCCAAAGTCATTTTCGCCAGATCCTTGGGTCGAAGGTTCTTTAAGCAAAACAGGAACACTAAGAAAAATTTTTGGGTTATCCTTCCACAGCAAGTCTCACTCTCAAGATAGCATGCTTGAAATGGAGGCCCCACAGCTTGGCGACGATCGACTGCATGCAAGCCACCTGGAAAGTTGCGACGTTGCAACAGTCCAAGCTCTAGGGACTTTGCCTAGGCCGAGGAGGCGAGCCACAATGGATGTGTATGAACGCCATCAGAGTTTCTCCAGTTCGCCAAGAATGTCTCCTAAACAAAAAATACGTAATCCCTTCGGAATTTCACCGTCCAGATCTCCTCGAATTCCAAGACCGAAAAACCTGTTCATCTTTAAGACTTCGAACAATGATGAAAACTCTTCGCCGTCTTCACAGGCAAACTTGCGGTACCAGCGACAAATTATGATGCAGTCCCAGAAAACTCCAAGTACTGACAGCTCTCTGGCCGACATTTCTACACCTGACACTCCTAAGCCGGGAAGTTTTTATCGAGGAATGTACAGGCCAGATTCAGTGCATTTAGAAACTCCAGACACAGGTGACGAGTCCGGCACTAAAGATGGTAATTCAGGATATAACATTAAAAGTCCGAAGATAATGAGTAAAACCTTTAGCTTTCTCCGCAAGTATCCTAAAGAAAAGTACGGGTCTTTGGAGCAGAAGAGAAAGTCCACAATTTCTGTCACTTCTCAGCCGGATTCGGCTGACTCCTCCAACAAAGTACCCAACAGTTTCTCTTTGGATAGTTTTGCCGTCGATGCAGAAGCGACGAAGCCAGAAGACGAGGCGAATAAGCCTAATGAGAACTGCAGTCGAAAGATTGAAGGCAGGAAAGCATCGGTTAGTAAAGGGTCTTCTGGAATTATGATTCCTCGAGGATCGTACGCAGAAAGAGGAAGCAGCGTAAGCCCAGCAACGACGCCATCTGGCATCCAAGCCAGCTGCTTGCTTGGACGTCCAGGCACACCACCTGCCACAGATCTACCACTGAGAAGTGCCAACAGACAACCTTCTGCCTCGTCTATATGGAATGTCCCAGGAATTCCACCTCAGGTGCCACCGAAGAAGTGCAACGATTCTGAACCCCAGTATGCTAATCTAGGACCAGATCCAGACTATATGACTGTGGAAGAAATTGCTGGTGCTTTTCGGAAAACCACTCCAACTCTTCCTTCTAAAGATATCATTGATCCTGGCGGATACCTATCAATGGGAGACATACGACAATTGAAGGCAATGCCGGAGACAAATCAAGCTCGCCCTCCAGACCACGAGTATGTATCGATGGACGATATTCAAACAACAACCTTTTCAGACTATCCAAAAGTTTGTGGTTCGGCAACATCTTCAATGGACCGAAGGCAAACTCATCACCACCACCCTCATCACCACCCTTACGTGTCACAACTCCGTCAGATGCACCAGCCCCTAGACAAGAGTAGCATCAGGAGTGCAGGGCCAGGATCTACCGCAGTCCCTCCTATAGATTTTAAGTATCCTCACTCTCTGACTTCAATCCACAAGAGTGCTCCTGGGAGTCGCAAGACCTCGTGTTGTGAGGGTATTCCATCCGACTACCTTACACCCCAGGAGGTCGGTCGTCTGCTAAGGAGGGAACTTCTTCACACGGCCACGAGTAGAACACGGCAGGAACACGAACGATCTCATGCGGCTCACAAGCACGCGCTCCCATAACACAACCCCTGCAATAGCACCTTCCCTCACGTGGCTCACGCAAGGCGTACGCAGTTGTAGCATTATTGGCGTACGCATTTGTAATCCTGTGGCAAAAAGTTGTCCCACGTACAACATTCCTACTCACAGCAAGCGCTAAACATTTTCATTTAAATGACTCTCTTATAACTTTATCACTCTTACAATTCCGCGCACAACCTTTATTGAATCACCCAGATAAATTTCACACAAGTGACGCTCGCTGAACACAATCTCACCTTAAAAAACAGTGCATGTGCTGCGCTTGATGAACATGCAACTTCAGGTTAATACTTCAACATGTTTTTTTTAATCCTCTTCCCGGATGAGCATATACAACAAATTCAAACGCATACATCCAAACGCCAACGAAGAAGTCACGGAAGCTCAAGTTTTAATTGTCTAATATTAATGCAAATGTGAATCAATTGGCGTTCCCTATTGAAGAGAATTGAATTTTTCTAATTGTTATTTGTACAGTTACTGTGTTGGAACGTTGAAGGACTCAACGAAGTGTACTTCCTCGAGAGTAGAATTGTAAGTAATGAACTGCGCTAAGGTATTGCAGTGGTCAAGTTACTAGAAATATTGCAGCTTTGAAAAAATTCTGTATATATAATGGAATTTAGTTGACAATTTGCTACGAAATTAGACAAGCTGGAGAAAATAATATTGAATATCAGAATTTTTTTCAAAGTATTTTGAGAGCGCCAAAGATAATAGGTATATATAATTCTTACGGAAAACCAGCTAGCGCAAATTAACCTTCCGTACACTGAAAAAATATGGAGGATGCACGAAGAAATTTATAGTAAACAGCTGTGGCCATTCAAGTGACGTGACGACAAGCGTTTTTATTTATATGGACGATTTACATGCGAGTGGAATCTATATTTATTCTTTTATTTTTAATATTTATTAATTAACGTAGTAAGAGTCAAAACTAAAACCTCATTTACAAAATTGCAAAGGTGGCCATCTTAAACGAAATTTCTGAAAGCAGTGCAGGGCTCAGACACAAAGTTGATGATGGCACCGACCTCTGTAATTCTTTCGATAAATTGCCATCACAGAAACCCTCGTTCTTGAAAGCAATTATAAAGACATACGAGCCTAGCAAAGACAATACAGATTAATTTAGTAGCTACTTAAACAATTGACGTTCGAGGATGTGAGAAACTGAGAATCTTCTGTATAGGGGATCTTGAGCTGTGAGGTTTGTGATGCTGTCAGATCCCTAGAAAACCTTGACCGCACTGCCGAAGTAATTGAAACTCTAGGTCAGCTTAAGGAATTTAGTTCGGAATGAACTACTCTGACCTGAATGATAAATTACGATAGTTCATACCGCGCTATTTCAACTTGAATTATAAAATATGGAAATTCATACCATGCTCGAATTATTAGGTATGATTATTTCAATAACGCAATTGATACCTGTATTATGCTGTACGGAGTGATCTCTTATAAGCTCTCCTGACCTGAATAGCGATGGTGATGGGAAAACTAAAAATTACTTTTCCTAAAACGAGTAGAAATAGGTAATCATTCCTGACATAGATAATTGAAGGTTATAATATTTTTGGAGTTTCAGCGTTACTGCAACAATTATCATGGTATTACGCCTAAAAACGATAATTATTTTCATAAAATGACTGAAAATGGAATATAGCTTGTATGGAAATTGTATAACAGCATTAAATAACGCTTGACAAGCTCTTCTAGGTCAGGAAAATCGAACGAAAGCCGCGTATGACTGTAGCCTGCTTCCTTCTAGCGTGTCGTGAACTCTTTGTAGTTTCCTTGCATGAAACATGAAATGTTATTATAATATGCAAATTTTTGATTACTCGTCAGAGTCATAGCGCAGTGACCGCTATGTTATTTTTCTGGTGCAGCTTACCTCTCGGAAGTCGCCTCATGAATGCATCCATCTCAACAATATTGCAGGAAATTGATAAAGAAATTAGTTGCATATATGTGCCATGTCATTTGCGATAATGAAATTTATTAAATTAAACTACTATGTGTCAGAAGTTTGCATTAAAGACATGAACTGTACGCTCACAATACTAACTATTCGTACGCTCTAGTCTCTGTACGCATCCATTTGGCTCGAGTAACACATTTAACATTATCGTTTATGTTTGTCAGCTAAGCAGTATTGAAATGCCAATTTTTCTGCACCAGATCTGAAAATGGGACACGAAATTAGAGAGTAACTTATTCAAATTGAAACAAATACGTTCAAATGAAAAATTTGATGAAAAATGGAATTTGGCCCACGCGGGAGCTGAAAATTCCGAAATGTGCAATTATCAGTAATGGGCAAGAGTGCCAAACGAACCTTATAAACTGTAAGGTATTATTGCGGTTATTATGTTGTTTTACGTGTGCCAAGTGTTGCTCGTAGATAAAGAGGAATTTTTACCGTTGTTAACATTAAGCAGCATCCAAGATGTAGAACTAAACCTTCTTTGTGTATGTTGACTGCACAAAGTTGTTTTTGAGATTCTTATCGTTTAGGGAAAGCATCGATACTTTGAATGGGTGAAGCAACGAAAAAAAGATCAACCTTTAGCACCAGTTTGACTGATTTTGTTCACGTTTGATGTACTTTGTTCCAAGTTCTAGCCATTATGCTTCTCACGTGTTTCATTAAATTTGTTCATGTTTGTGGCTATTTCCTTCCCTTTTGGCAAGAATATACCGCGCTTGAGATGAGGCACAGGATGTTCTTCTATTGAAAGATATAATTGGACTAAAAAATTGAACGTAGAATATCGCTTGTATTACACAATAAACATAACAACATAAATCATTTACTACCGTTATCATCTGCACCAGCATAGCCACCACCATCTTCACCTACATACATAGCCTCCACCATCTGCACCTACATAGCCTCCACCATCTGCACCAACATAGCCTCCACCATCTGCACCTACATAGCCTCCACCATCTGCACCTACATAGCCTCCACCATCTGCACCTACATAGCCTCCACCATCTGAACCTACATAGCCACCACCAACTGCACCTACATAGCCTCCACCATCTGCACCTACATAGCCTCCACCATCTGCACCTACATAGCCTCCACCATCTGCACCT
>NW_025930578.1:17500-49631 GCF_000764305.2 Hyalella azteca | reverse complement strand
AGCAGGCATGGTCAGAGACCAGCAGGCACGGTCAGAGACCAGCAGGCACGGTCAGAGACCAGCAGGCACGGTCAGAGACCAGCAGGCACGGTCAGAGACCAGCAGGCAGAGTCAGAGATCAGCAGGAGCAGCAGGGATGGTCAGCAGAGACTGGACGTCAGCCATGGCAGCCATGAGACGGTCAGCCACATGGCTGTTGCTGCGATGGCTTAAGGCAGCGCGGTAGGCTGACATGGCGGCAGCCTTGTCTACGCCAGGCCAAGCCACGGCAAACCTGGCGAAAATAAACAAATTCGTCAAAACTTATCATAAAAATAACAATTATTAGTGTAAAAAATAACCATAAATGTATGTGAACAAGCGTATGGTGAGTAAAATAATCGGGGGCATTTTATAATAAATTTTTGAAATAAATCTTCTCATATACATTCATATTATGACTGAATAGGGCATCATACTTGAATAGTCCTTTCATCCAGCTATTTATCTATTTAAATATCAGATATAAAAACTGATTATATCTTAAATAAAAATAAATAGGTAATCACAAATAAAAAGTAATTTTATCGGCAATGAAAAAGTTATTCACAGTTCTGTAGGATATAAGGTTATCGAAATAAAAATGAAAAGTAATGAGATAAAAAAGTGGAAGAGAAAAGCAACGCACGCGTCAGGAGCGCGAGAGCTGAGCTGACACAGTCTCTGCAGTGACGCCTGCAGCGCTGACTCCAGCTCCAGTAATGCTCCAATTGCTGCTCCACTTGATACGCCACTCGCTGCTCCACTTGATACGCCACTCGCTGCTCCACTTGATACTCCACTCGCTGCTCCACTTGATACGCCACTCGTTACTCCACTTGATATGCCACTCGTTACTCCACTTGATACGCCACTCGTTACTCCTCCACTTTCCGCTCCCCTTGCTACTCCATCGCTCGTTACTCTCCCTTCTTTAGCATGTCTTTTCACTTCACTTCCCACTCCCGTCTTCTTCACTTCACTTTTCGTCGTGTTGGCACACGCGTTCTTCTTTCTGTTATCTTTCTTTTGACGTTTGTTGTCTCCATTTTTTTGTCCAGCTTCACTGTTTACTTTTTCATTTTTCCCGTTTTTCGAATCTTTTATTTCTTTTCTCTTCGTACCATTCGACGAACTGCTATTAACATCACAGCGAATTTGTTCAGTGTTGTCGACTGCAGAATTGATGTCATCACCACGTTTTCCATCATTATTGTTATCATTTATTATATCATCATTATTACGTTCACTGCATTGTAGATCGTCTTTAGAAATACAACTATCACCCATGAGATGAGTCTTATCAGTTGTCTTGCTGTTGTTTTCGCCACAGTCTTTGTTTTTCTTGAATGAATTTATCGTTCCAGAGTCCGGAACTTGGGTGGCATTTGTCGCAGCTGAAAAACAGATAAACAATTGATGCCGAAATTCTATTATTGGCCCTCATAACTAGTTAAATTTTATTGGTCATTATAGGTGCTAAAATGGTTTTGTCCTTAGGTATCACTAAACTCTCTAGGTGTCACTGAAATTCTTAGTTATTTAAGTAATTCGTCTCTAAGTTCTCTATTATCAAATTTATGGATGGTGTATGTAATTTTGGCCAAGATAACAATTGTATTCATAGTTTTGGAAATTCTAAGCCGGATCCCTTGTGAATCAAGTCACGAAAAGTACAAGAATCGGTAACAGGCCATGGGCCTATTTCTTCAGTGCCGACACTTCTATTATATAAGGAACAAATTTTTTATCTATTATATTTATTTTATTAAATTACAAAAATTTAATTTACGCTTAAGTAATTCGTTTCTAGATGAAGTTCTCTACAATCAAATTTATGAATGGCGTATGTAAATTTAACCAAGATAATAATTATATTCATAGGGAACAAATTTTCCACTACCATTGACGGGAACCATCAATCCGAAGTCGGCGAGACAGAGCTCGACGCGACGTGCGTCCTCCATGACGAGCGGGACGTCACTGACGGCGTTGCTGGCGTAGGAGGCGACCACGTAGCAGGTCTGTACCGACGTCGTCACGCACGCACGAACGTACGCGCCTAACTGACCTGAGAAAAACAAATACAATTAAAAACATGAAATATTGCTTGCAAACAATGCGACAAAATATCACTATACTATACTATATACATGAAAAAATGAATAATGTCAATTTTTATTAAATAGAACTTTGTACAACGTAGAAAAAATATAACTCAGTACTCACTGCAGTGAGTGACAGAGAGCTCATTTTCTCGTCGACGAAAACGCGAAGTCACGGACGGACAGACAGACGGACGGACCGACGGAACGTCAGACAGACCGACGGAACGTCAGACAGACCGACGGAACGTCAGACGGACCGACGGAACGTCAGACGGACCGACGGAATGACCGACGGAACGTCAGACAGACCGACGGAACGTCAGACGGGCCGACGGACCGTCAGACGGACCGACGGAACGTCAGACGGACCGTCAGACGGACATGGCGAGCACAATAGCGCCTTTCTTCCATAAATGAGAAAATGCGCTAGCAATAATAAAATATTCATAATAATAATAACAAAATAATAAAGCATACATAATAACAATAATAAAATAATAAAGGAGTGCAGTGCAGTGGTCACCAGCAGGCAGAGCGAGGAGATGGTTGACGCAGGCTGCGGTGCAGTGCAGAGCGCTGCTGTAGTGAAGACTGCGCCACAGCAGCCACTGCAGCCTCTGCACCGCACACATCCACTCCGTGGCTCCACATGCCTCGTATCTGCACACATGTATACACTCTACACAATACACACATGTATTAACTCTACACGATACACTGATGTATACACTCTACACAATACACTGATATATACACTCTACACAATCATGTATACATACACTCTACACTATCGTCAGAAAATTCATAAGTTGTAATTCAAAGTATGGCAGAAAACGGAATACCTAATAAACTTCTCCGTAAAATATTTAATAACTCTATATTTTTAATATATGAGTAAGGGAAGTGCGTAAATTTAAATATAAATTATTCGTATATAACAAAACGCCTATGTATTGACACAAACATAAATGTAAACAAAACTAATTGAAAAACTCAATGTATCAACACAAATTTATAGATTTCAATTAAACTAATTAAAAATACTTAATGTATCAACACAAGCTTATACATTTTAATTAAATTAATTAAAAAAACTTGACGTATCGACACAAACTCATAGATTTCAATTAAATTAATTAAAAAACTTAATGTACAATCACAAATTTATAGGTTTCAATTGAACTGATTAAAAAACACTTAATGTATCAACACAAACTTATAGATTTCAATTAAACTAATTAAAAAAACTTAATGTATCGACACAAACTTATAGATTTCAATTTAACTAATTAACACGTTAAGTGCGGGACAACCCACGGGTGGGTGGCAGGGTCTTTTTTCCGGATAAATTCCGCGATTTAGTTTTTTTTCGATTGCGTTTGTCGACAAAAATTTATGATGGCAGTACTGCCTCATTAAAATATAAAATGTACGAAAAAAGGAAAATTTAATTTTTGCACCTGAACCTACAAATTTACTAGTATATATTGAATTATAGGCCTTATTAGCAGCGGACTTGGCCGTTTTTAGGCTAGCTGCCAGCGCTGTGGGTCGTTGCCGCACTTAACGTGTTAAAAAAATTTAATGCTTCAAAACACAAACTTATAGATTTCAATTAAACTAATTGAAAAAATATACTGTATCGACACAAACTTATAGATTTCAATTAAACTAATTAAAAAATGAAACTCACGCAGTGGCAGAGGGCAAGAGGGCAATGAATGTGAGGGCACAGCTCGTGTACAGAGGAAGGCACGGTACAGAGCACGACTGCGTCAGCAGATCGTGCGTTACATTCACGCATTCGTGTACCAACGATACCATCTTGTTGACGTTACTAGCGTTACTGGCGGTGGTGTTACTGGCGGTGGTGTTACTGGCGGTGGTGTTACTGGTGTTGACGGTACTGGCTCTGCCACGAACTTCGTCAGTAGAAACATCGCTTTCGTCTTCTTCAACGTCGCCACCAGCTTTTCCATCGTCAGTCAGCTGTCAAAAAATAAGTGCACTTTACTTCTGGTGTAAATCATTGAGGTATGAGTGAGAACATCTAGGTATGGATAAAAATAACAACAAACAATTTGTTATGCAATATTTTTGCTAATGCAGGGTTCAGGAAAGCAGGTATAGGTATCG
Organism: Hyalella azteca; assembly: GCF_000764305.2. Classification (NCBI taxonomy): domain Eukaryota; kingdom Metazoa; phylum Arthropoda; class Malacostraca; order Amphipoda; family Hyalellidae; genus Hyalella; species Hyalella azteca. The sequence goes on along the minus strand of NW_025930578.1, from coordinate 45,369 downwards.
TTTGGATACTAAAAAAAACCTTCAAGTGGCTCTATTTATCCTACCCCTATGGATATGAATATGAACAAATTTGTCATTTGTTAACATTTATATTAATGTTACTTTTATGTCCAAGAATTCTAATAAAACAAGCATGCAGCGCTACTTTTATGCACGCATATAGCAAAATATAACTCAGTACTCACTGCAGTGAGTGACAGAGCGCATTTTCTCGTCGATGAAAACGTTAAGTCACGGACGGACGGACGGACGGACATTGCGAGCAAAATAGTATATTTTTTCCATAAATGAGAAAATGCACTAACAACGCAGTCATGCACAACGACGTGACACGCGGGTCTGACCTGACACAGACCGCGGAGAACAAATTTGTCATTTGTATTTATCTATATTAACGTTGGAAACTAGCATGCACAATCATTTATATTAGCACTACTTTTATGCATATAGCAACAACGCAGTCATGCATAACGCTAGGTCTGACCTGACACAGACCGCGGACTCTCAGATTGTCGCTGTGAGCAAGCAGGGTCTTGACGAGGTCTATTTTCAGTTTATCGCAGAGGTTCTGCGCTTGGTCTATGCTCATGCGCCTGGGCTCGTACACGACTTTAGCTTGGTCTTTAGGGTGTGCGTCTGATCCTTCAGACTCAAAATTTCCTTCGTTTTCAGAGAGTAAAGGTTCATGTCTAGCATTAAAATTGCCTCGGAGTTCCGAATCCGTGGCAGGATTCTCGGTAGGTGCTTCATCCGCTTCTATCTTGCGAGATGTGTTTTTCTTTCTCCAGGATCTGGATTTCTTTCCGAAACTTTGGGAGTTGCTTTGGGTTTGTTTGGGGTTATGGTGGCTAAAAGTATTATTTTGGTCGGCACGACAGGGTCGGGTTTTAAAATCGGAGTCTGCTTGGTGCTTACTGCTGCCGTTGCCGGTGAAATTAGCCTTTCCTTGGTAGTTTCGAGGATTGTTTTCACTGAAACCTTCATTGCATGACTGTTGCTTGCTGCACTTGATGTCGTGGTTGATGCGATGTTGCATGTGCATCACGGCGAGTCTGTAGCTCTCAGCAGCCTTGAGGTGGTGGTGGTCTTCATCAGCGCTCACGGCTGATCCGCTCACACGACTTGAAGAATAATACGCGCATAGTCTGAAAAAAGCAAAATCTTCATTCTTCAAAGGAAAAAAAGAAAACGCCATTCTTCAAAAACGAAAATGCCATTCTTCAAAAACGAAAATGCCATTCTTTAAAAAACGAAAATGTCATTTTTCAAAAAACGAAAATATCATTCTTAAAAAAACTAACGAAAAAGTCATTACTGTAAGTACTCACTCAATTACTGTATGGTCAGGAAAAATTGCTGTATGGTCAGGAAAAATTACTGTGTGGTCAGGAAAAATTACTGTATGGTCAGGAAAAATTACTGTATGGTCAGGAAAAATTACTGTGTGGTCAGGAAAAATTACTGTATGGTCAGGAAAAATTACTGTATGGTCAGGAAAAATTACTGTATGGTCAGGAAAAATTACTGTATGGTCAGGAAAAATTACTGTATGGTCAGGAAAAATTACTGTATGGTCAGGAAAAATTACTGTATGGTCAGGAAAAATTACTGTATGGTCAGGAAAAATTACTGTATGGTCAGGAAAAATTACTGTATGGTCAGGAAAAATTACTGTATGGTCAGGAAAAATTACTGTATGGTCAGGAAAAATTACTGTATGGTCAGGAAAAATTACTGTATGGTCAGGAAAAATTACTGTATGGTCAGGAAAAATTACTGTATGGTCAGGAAAAATTACTGTATGGTCAGGAAAAATTACTGTATGGTCAGGAAAAATTACTGTATGGTCAGGAAAAATTACTGTATGGTCAGGAAAAATTACTGTATGGTCAGGAAAAATTACTGTATGGTCAGGAAAAATTACTGTATGGTCAGGAAAAATTACTGTATGGTCAGGAAAAATTACTGTATGGTCAGGAAAAATTACTGTATGGTCAGGAAAANCCACCCTGTACCATGACCCACCCTGTACCATGACCCACCCTGTACCACGACCCACCCTGTACCATGACCCACCCTGTACCATGACCCACCCTGTACCATGACCCACCCTGTACCATGACCCACCCTGTACCATGTTGATCTGGTAGCAGGCCATCTCATTCATGACGTCAGCGAGTCTGGCGACGACGTAAGGGTTACGGCGAACCATGTCGTCCCGTAACTCTAGACGTAACGAGGGTCCCGGCGTTACGAGGGGCGGGACGTGGGCGGCGGGGTGAGTTTGGGCGGCGGAGGAGTGAGTTTCGGCGGCGGCGGGGTGAGTTTGGGCGGCGGGATGGACGGAGATGTCGCCCAGTCTGCCGCCGGCCTCCAGGAAGAGGTAGCACTGGGCGAGCACGAGGCACGCGTACTGACTTGACGCCGACACCGGCATTTTGACTGTATCAAAACATGCTGTGTCATACATGTATATTTGGGGCAATATTCATGAATTTTAACGGAAATTCTAGCCAAATAAAATCTTATCCATCGATAACGGCATGTTGACTGTAACAAAACGCGCTTGGCAATTTCCTTGATTTGGAACTGATTTTCAGGCCCAATACAATCTTATATATACACTCTCATAACAAGAACGATTATGCATTCGCCTGCCATAATGCCAGCGCGTTCCATACTGCAAAACTATTCTTGGAAGATTAAAATACTTCTGAAAATATATCTATAATTTTCATGGCATTAAAAACGGACATTGGACAATTAATTCTATACCTATTCTAATGGTGCAGAACTGGGGTAAAAACTCAATCAGTTCTGTAATCAATATTAATATAGGTCCCGATAGTGTGCCGGGACACAACTTACACTGGTCCCGATAGTGTGCCGGGACACAACTTACACTGGTCCCGATAGTGTGCCGGGACACAACTTACACTGGTCCCGATAGTGTGGCGGGACACAACTTACACTGGTCTCGATAGTGTGCCGGGACGAACTGGTCGACAATTTCCCTGATCTTGTCGTTGGTCTCCTGACAGAGCTTGGAGTCTACATGGTCTTTATCGCTGTCGCTGGCTTCTGCAGCTGCGGCAGTACAATTGTATTCACAGCTGCTGCGTGCAGGGAGATTAGAACTACTGCTGGACTTGTGGTTCTTGTTCTTAGGCTTTTGGCAGTCCGCAGCTGATGGTTCTAGGTCCCAGTTCTGCGTGAGAAATCAATGTCAAAGGCGTTCTATAATCAGGAATAATTTCATTTTCTAACTCGTTGTCAACTGTCTCTAACTTCACAAGGATGCAGGGTATATGAAGAGTAGTTCATTGTAAAATAATACGGTACATCAGAGAATTATTGTGATCTTTGATTTTTTCATACTAGTAATTTAACGTCGATTGATGAATATGGGAATACAGTACCTACTGATCATTCAACTCAATTTTGGACGTTCATCTCATCGCAGGTATTGCCGCATTTGCATTCATCCACATCTACTTAGATGAGTACTTAGATACATTATTCCTGTTTATTTATGCAGTGTTGCGGCTCCTAAGCTTTACGATTACATATTTAAACATTTAGTCACTGTACCTTTGCTCTGCAGTGGAATATTTCACTGGCAAGACCAAGCGCTTCCTTCATCAGAGGATATCCCTGGTCACTAGCTGGGTGCTGGTCACTGGCTGGGCACCGGCCACTAGCCTGGGACTGGTCAGTGGTGGGGTACTGGTCAGTGGTAGGGTACTGGCCAGTGGTAGGGTACTGGTTGAGCTCGTATGTCACGGCCATGCAGCAGAGTACGCACAGGTCTACATTTTCCGAGGCCATTGTATACCTGATCAAATTGTAACAGGATCAAATTCTATTCAGAAATCAATAAATGAAAAGATTATTCACAATCAAATATTACAATTTGTTAACCAAATACGAACGCTAAATCCAAGCTGATTACTATTGGGATCTTCAAATAATCTAACATTTTTTGCAGGAAAAAATAGATGTTATATTGTATCATGCCGAGCACTTTATCGGATTCCGAATAAACTCTAAGTTAAAATGGATAAATTTTACAGGTTTAAGTGATAATTTGTATCTTCTACCATCAGTAAAATCTAACCGTTTGTTGTGGAAGGCATCAGCAGCAATCATTTTGTAAACGACAGCAGCTTTATGCAGCAACAGGAGCCTGAGTTTGGCCGTGAGACTGGACACTCCGTAGCGGACGCTAGAGAGCTCCACCGACAGGCAGCGTGACGACGGAACCATGGCTTTGGTTACGTCGTCTGCAGGAGGTTCTGATCCACTAGTTACAGGCAGGTCACTACTCGTAGGACGTGGTTCTGATCCACCACTACTGCTAGGGTGGTCAGTACTAGTTGGGAGTGGTTCTAACCCACTAGAGACAGGCAGGTCAACACTCATCGGAGGTGGTTCTGGCACACCTAATGCAGGCGACTCGCCATCAGGAAGACCATTTTCAACAAAATTTTCAGAGAGGTTTGAAACTTTAGATGATGTAGAGATATCATCCCCACAACTTTGCGCAGTGCATTGATCATTGACTCTGACTTTGGATATTATATCTCGACTAGCGTGAGATATTGGATGGGTTTTATCTTGTCCAGTCGAATAAGAGGATGTAGATATGAGGGACTCATTTTCAAGTTCGTGTAATGACTGGTATGGCAGCGGGATGGATTCATTACGACGTGCCATTTTCGGTTCCTCTGGTGCCTGTTGGTTCTCAGTTTTGAGGTTCTGTTGAGCGCTGTTATTGTTCTCCTTGAGAACACACAGCAGACCTTGGGCCACGTGCGCGAGGGCGCTGGTGCAACGGGCGCTGAAGTTCTGTGTGAGGCGGGGCGGTCTGGCGAGAACAAAAAAGCAGTTATCAAGATTTTAAAAGCAAAGAAATGAGCTAAAAAATTCACCATTTCGTAGGAATGAAAACGTTTCGGAGACCGGTCTGGCGAACAAAAAGATGTATAACTCGGTACTCACTGCAGTGTGTGACAGAGAGCGCATTTTTGCGTCGACGAAAACGTGAAGTCACGGACGGACGGACGGACGGACGGACATGACGAGCACAACGAAGCATGACAACGAGCATGACAGTACCAGTATCACATCACAGAGTGATGACAGTACCAGTATCACATCACAGAGTGATGACAGTACCGGTATCACATCACAGAGTGATGACAGTACCAGTATCTGGTCTATCAGAACGCCTAAGTCTATCAGAACGCCTAAGGTCTATCAGAACGCCTAAGGTCTATCAGAACGCCTAAGTCTATCAGAACGCCTAAGGACAGCACCAGAATTATGGACCCTGGTGGAGTGGCGTAGCGGAGACTGTTTTCGTTTCTTGTTCTTTTTCCTGTTCTTCTTGCCGCTGTTGTTGTCGTTTCCATTTTCTGTGAGTTCAAAGGGGAAAATAATTAATTCTCAAGGGGACAAATGATTAATTCATTATATTATTCATACTCTGCACCATCGGCATTAAATATAATAACTAAACAGTTTACCAGCGCTCTACGAAAATAAGAACTTTTATACAGCACAAATAGAAAATATATGTTAAATTTATGAGCAGCTGACAGCACACAACTGACCATCACTATGCAGCTGACAGCACAACTGACCATCACTAAGCAGCTGACAGCACAACTGACCATCACTAAGCAGCTGACAGCACAACTGACCATCACTAAGCAGAGACTCGTCCTCGTACTCGTCAGCGCTGCTGTCAGTCTCCCGCTCCTGACGAGCCTTGTAGTCCTCGGCCATGAGCACGTCAGCGATGTAGTAGTGAGCTGACGACACGATCTGTCAGCACCATGATGATGTTACTGATGATAATGGTACTGTTATTATGTTAATAACATTAGTGATGATAATGGTACTGTTACGTATAATGTTAATGATAATGTTACTGATGACAACGATAATGTTATAATGTTTATGATAACCTTAGTGATGATAATGGTCCTGTTATAATCTTAATAACATTAGTGATAATACTGGTACTGTTATAATGTTAATGATGACCTTAGTGATGATAATGTTAGTGATGATAATGGTACTGTTAAAATGTTATTGATAATGTTAATGTTCATATTTTAGTAATGTTAAAAAGGAGTGATACTAATGGTAACAACTGTAACTGGTAGTGGTAGTAACAGACACGGTGGCACCAGTACTCTATCACCAACACACACCATCACCCAGGTACCACTCACTATTCTCACTATATGCACCTACGGTTATGACAATGACACACCTAATTTGAGTTATCAACATACGCAAAATAACACGGCATTACAATCTGTAATACACTCAGGAAAATAGGGTAAGTCAGCAGAGTCCCAGACATTGAATGAATCACGACGATTTATTCAATGAATCACGACGACGTAGTGTATGAGCAGTGAGCACCAAGGCAACAACACGTACACAAATTCACTATCGCACCATCACCAGCAGCCACCTCGTAGTAACAGTATAGTGCTTGCATGAACGCGTGGTACGCGTTCATGCAGTGGTACGTTATGTGTACCACAATGTGTCCGTACCCCATGAAGCGGTACGGACACATTAACCAACACCCCACCACACCACCACTCCACCATCACCACCTCGGGGTAGCGGTGTGCAGGCAGGATCATGACGGCGTTGTGCAGGAGGTCAGTGATGGTGGCCGCCCTGTGCCGCGTCGTGTCCTGCAGGAGGCTCTTAGCCAGCCTGTAGAACAGCATCCCCGCCGGCACCGTGAAGGGGTTCACACTCGACCCTGTCACAGCCAGATGTTAATGGGGCTCTTCGATGTAGGGGTTAAGGGGTTAGGTGGTGTTATGGGGTTAGGTGGCTTTAGGAAAGGGGTTAGGTGGCCTTAGGAAAGGGGTTAGGTGGCCTTAGGAAAGAGGTTAGGTGGCCTTAGGAAAGAGGTTAGGTGGCCTTAGGAAAGAGGTTAGGTGGCCTTAGGAAAGGGGTTAGGTGGCCTTAGGAAAGGGGTTAGGTGGCCTTAGGCAAAGGGTCAAGTGACCTTAAGAAAGGGGTTAGGTAGTAGGTGGCCTTAGGAAAGAGGTTAGGTGGCCTTAGGAAAGGGGTTAGGTGGCCTTAGGAAAAGGGTCAAGTGGCCTTAAGAAAGGGGTTAGGTGGCCTTGGGAAAGGGGTTAGGTGGCCTTAGGAAAGGGGTTAGGTGGCCTTTGGAAAGAGGTTAGGTGGCCTTAGGAAAGGAATTAGGTGGCCTTAGGAAAAAGGTTAGGTGGCCTTAGGAAAGAGGTTAGATGGCCTTAGGAAAGGGGTTAGGTGGCCTTAGGAAAGAGGTTAGGTGGCCTTAGGAAAAGGGTCAAGTGGCCTCAAGATAGGGGTTAGGTGGCTTTAGGAAAGGGGTTAGGTGGCCTTAGGAAAGGGGTTAGGTGGCTTTAGGAAAGGGGTTTCAGGTGGCCTCAGGAAAGGGGTTGAGTAGCCTCGGGAAAGAGGCTAGGTGGCCTTAGGAAAGGGGTTAAATGGCATTGGGAAAGAGGTTAGGTGGTGTTAGGAATGGGGTTAGGTGGTATTGTTTTGCCTTAGTCAGAAAAAGCGTCGGATGTGGGTCCAAAAAGGAATAAGATGTGGTTCATAAAGCGGTTGTGTATGGTTAAAAAATGGATTGGGTGTGGTTCACACAAAGGAAGTTGGGTATTATTACACAATGAATAATGTGTTCAAATATAGACAAGATATTCAGAAGTCATCACTGAGGGTTGGTTTTTCATTGTGGATTCGGTCTGATGTATCACTTGCAAATCAGACATTTTAAAAAGAACCGTCGTAAGGTCACCGTTCTTCTAAGATCATAAGGATAAATCTACTAATTTTATTTGTTGAGCTAGGCATTAACCGTCAAGAAATCCACTAACTTCATTTGTTGAACTAGGCAATATCCGTCAAGAAATCCACTAATTTTACTTATTCAGCTAGGCAATAACCGTGAAGAAATCGCTAATTTTACTTATTCAGCTAGGCAATAACCGTGAAGAAATCACTAATTTTATTTATTGAGCTAGGCATTACCCGTCAAAAAATCCACTAATTTTATTTATTCAGCTAGGCATTAACCGTCAAGAAGAGGGGTGTCAGGCTGGGCATCCGTGGCAGCAGAAGTAGGAGGCTGATGCCCATAGTTGGGGCTCTCATCCCCCAGCTTGAGGTTGGTGAGGTCGTACAACTTCACCACGTCATCGTTCTCCTCTGAAACAACGAAATTTTAAAATTAGACTTGAAATACTAAAATACAATATTCATAATAAATATAACTCAGTACTCGCTGCAGTGAATGACCGGGAGCGCATTTTCTCGTCGACGAAAACGTGAAGTCACGGACGGACGGACGGACAGACATGGCGAGCACAATAGTGCATTTTTACCATAAATGAGAAAATGCGATAAAAATACATATCAGACTTCACTGCAATTACAATATTGTGAAAATAATTCAAGTATCCAACGTTTAATAAAGAAAAATAAGTATAACTAACCGGAATCAAGGGTAAGTCTGATAGAGTACGTTTTTTGGAACTCACTCCAAGGAAAATTATTGGAACTCACTCCAAGACCTCTTAAAAAGCCAGTAGGTGTGCTCCTCCTCCGAGGTCTTAGACCCAACACTCACTCTTAAAAAGCCAGTAGGTTTGCCCCTCCGAGGTCTTAGACCCAACACTCACTCTTGAAAAGCCAGTAGGTGTGTCCCTCCTCCGAAGTGTTAGACCCAACACTCACTCTTAAAAAGCCAGTAGGTATGTCCCTCCTCCGAGGTCTTAGACCCAACACTCACTCTTAAAAAGCCAGTAGGTGTGTCCCTCCTCCGAGGTCTTAGACCCAACACTCACTTCACGTTATTACTACTAGTGGTTCATGTTATTACTACTAGTGGTTCATGTTATTACTACTAGTGGTTCCTGTTATTACTACTAGTGGTTCCTGTTATTACTATTAGTGGTTCCTGTTTTACTACCAGTGGTTCCTGTTATTACTGCTAGTGGTTCCTGTTATTACTATTAGTGGTTCCTGTTACTACTAGTGGTTCCTGTTACTACTAGTGGTTCCTGTTACTACTAGTGGTTCCTGTTACTACTAGTGGTTCCTGTTACTACTAGTGGTTCCTGTTATTACTAGTGATTTCTGTTGTTAATGGTACATGGTGAACATTTAAGAGTCGTTGAAAAAAATCAGATTTATCTGAACCAAGATTTTTTTACAGGTCTCAGTATAGACCAAACTTATCATTATTGCCCAATTGTAACGGTACAGATATTGAGCACCAACAATAATTCTCAGCGGTTGCATCGATAGCGGCGCATTGCCGTATTGTACAAAATGATATATGGAGCCGATCGGGCTGAAACAAATAAAATTTGAAATTTACTTGCACGAATTCCTATAAAGAAATAGTTGCACAAGAATGATTTATTTGAAAATAGACGTACTTTGTATACTTGCAAAAAGTATTCAATTGAAAACAGAAATTACATTCCTGCGGTTTTCGATTAACTGTTTTGCTTCCGCCAGCCAAAACCAAAAATAATTGTTACAACTTACAAGTTAGTAATTCTGTTAGCCAATTAGTGGCGGTTTTTCAATTTAAACCCACCCGTAGTGCAGACAAGTACCATACTACTTGTACAAGTATTTTGCATGAGTACAAGTATTTTGCATGCAAATATGAGATTTTATAAATAAGTGGACGGCCTAACAAGAAATAATGGGGCATTTTGGACCACATTTGCCAAAAATTCAAGAGGTTGTTCGAGCAATGTCATTGGCATGGCATTGGCAAACGTTCATGAGCTTATTAGCGCACTGTCATTGTCATGGCTCAATGTTTGAGGGTATCGGCCAATCAATGTTTGATATGCCGGGATGAATGCACCTGTTAGAACGGTGATTGGCTTGGCCATATCATGCAGACGTAGAGACACACAAGGATGAGTGTCGCCCCCAAATATAGGCAGGTCCGTGCCAATGAGCATGCGCAGGTCCTCAAAGTTCCAGATGATCTTGCGCGCGTGGCCTTCACCGTAGACGTCGTCGGGCGTGCGGTCGCTCGCGTCGGGCTCAGGCATCGCTTCCTCCGCCCCCACAGACACCGTCTAGTGTGCGGATAATAACTAATAAGTCAGAATTTTAATAAAAAATGAGTAGGATTATTAATAAGTAAAAAAATTAATAATCAGTAATGAGTAGGATTATTAATCAGTAACGAGCAGGATTATTAATCAGTAATAAGATTATCAATCAGTAATGAGTAGGATTATTAATAAGTAATAAGATTATCAATCAGTAATGAGTAGGATTATTAATAAGTAATAAGATTATTAATCAGTAATGAGTGGGATTAATAAATAAAAAGATTAATAATCAGTAATGAGTAGGATTATTAATCAGTCAAAAGTAGGATTATTAATCAGTAATAAGTAGAATTATTAATCAGTAATAAATATGATTAATATTATTAGTTCTTAAAGCAATACAGCAAATTATATTGAAAATAAGAAAATGTGCAGTTATGATGTTACTCAAGATATGGAACAAAACTACCATGCAAAAAAAAACTGAAAATATCGGTAGGTCGTGGTAGTAATGCAATTGAAATGCATCTGAGTAACATAAAACAAAAGTGTACATAGAAAACGCACTAATAATACCAGAATTGAAATGCATCTGAGTAACATAAAACAAAAAGGTTAAATAGAGAGCGCACTCATAATAATAAAATCGTCAAGCCTTATTTGGTGTTGGAGTTTTTACAAACAACAAGCGGGGCGAAAGACAGCTGGTCTCTTGGGGTCCAATCCTTTACAAACTTAATAATGTTTCAACACGGTTGGTTAATGGCCAGAGAATTCGTCAATTTAAATTTTTCGGGTTGGATCATTTTTTTTATATGACATTAGTTGATCAAAATGCAGGTTCAAGGGAGTAATATCACTTTATTAACGACGTTTCGAATGTAACAACATTCATTTTCAAGTTACAGGATAAAATGAATGTTGTTACATTCGAAACGTCGTTAATAAAGTGATATTACTCCCTTGAACCTGCATTTTGATCAACTAATGTCATCTGAAGAATATTGTTCGACCCTGAAAATTTAAATTGACGAATTCTCTGGCCATTAACCAACCGTGTTGAAACAAGCTTATTCTGCCTTCTGATACAAACTTAATAATATGCATTTAAAAATTAATTTTTAAAGGCAACACTTCTAAAGAATACAGTTTTATCAATGTTACACATGTGCAACGAATTCCTAATTGCATTACCAAATATTAGAAAGTAAATTTTTAAAAATTTAACATACAATATAAATTAAATTTTAAAAATTATTCATTGTGTAAATTGATTCATGCATTTCTCCAACTTTACGCCAGTGTGCAAAATTTCAGATCGATTGGAGGGGTAGAAGGATAAAATTAATTACGTAATTAAATATCGATTATAAGATTTGTAGTAGCAGACAAAAAGAGAAGTGAAGTTAAAGAGAAGTGTGGTAAAAAGTAGCATGATTATTGTGTACACTCATAGAAATGTACGAGACTAGACATCAAAATAGCGATGCACTATTCGTCCTTGTGTGGATCGTCCTCACCAATATAGGGTTCCATCAAGGACATATCAGAGATAAGTGCAGGAGAGGGGTCACCATTTGGACTATTTGATCCATTTATCATTCTGAGTGCACAGATGATTATGCCAATAAATTTTTACAATTTATTATTATTATATTTTTAGTTTTAATTATTATATTATTATCTTGTGTATTATTAGCTGAAAAATTATTTTGATATAACGTACTTATGGAATTATTTCGGGGTAAGAGTTATTAACAAAACGAAGCAGGCTGCCGTCGGCAGGTACACTACATACACGTATCGCAGATACGAGGGTAAGTCCAGTACCGTACACTACATACGTACACGTATCACAGATACGAGGGTAAGTCCAGTACCGTACACTACGTACGTACACGTATCATAGATACGAGGGTAAGTCCAGTACCGTACACTACGTACGTACACGTATCATAGATACGAGGGTAAGTCCAGTACCGTACACTACGTACGTACACGTATCATAGATACGAGGGTAAGTCCAGTACCGTACACTACATACGTACACGTATCATAGATACGAGGGTAAGTCCAGTACCTCGGTTGAGGGCTGCAGTGCTGGGGTGAGGGTGAGAGGGATCACGGCAGTGGTGGGGGAAGAAGGGGGTGCATCATCTTTATCCTTCTTATCTTCTAGAATCTGATAGTAGATAAATATACAACATGAGTCTATATATGATGTTTTACTCTAGAAATAGAATAGGTAATTTCCAGTGGCTAGGCTGAGCTATTACAGATTAGTTCAATTGATTTTTAGGATGATTTTATTTTGATCAATCAATTGATAAATAATTGAATATTAAAAAGATTTTAGCTAAAAAAATTTGTGTGAGATTGATCAATCTCATTTAATACATACTTCGAGATACGAAAATTTGCTGAATTTATTTAATAATTCGAGTTATTGAGATAGTGAATGGTTCTTACTTGCGCTGCTGAAGGCAGAGGCTGCGGAACAGAGCCTTCCACAGCAGCAGCAGCAGCAGCAGCAGCAGCGGTTGCTTGGTGTCGTTGCTGCAGGGAATGTTAATAGTGAGATATAATGACGAGTTTAGCTTTATGCTGTGTTAATAGTGAGATATAGTGACGAGTTTAGCTTTATGCTGTGTTAATAGTGAGATATAGTGACGAGTTTAGCTTTATGCTGTGTTAATAGTGAGATATAGTGACGAGTTTAGCTTTATGCTGTGTTAATAGTGAGATATAATGACGAATTTAGCTTTACGCTGTGTTAATAGTGAGATATAACAACGAGTTTAGCTTTATGCTGTTTTAATAGTGACATATAACAACGAGTTTAGCTTTACGCTGCATCAATGCAGCAGTAAGAAGCTGATAACAATTGATAACAGAAAGTATTAGCACTCGAGTTGTAAGGAAATCAACATTACGAGAACATAAGTATTAAGTAACAGAGATTTACGATAGAGATATTTATTACATTACGATGGAGATAATATTACAATAGAGATATAATTACGATAGAGATATTATTGCAATAGAAATATTATTACAACAAATAGATAGAGAGATTCATTACAACGGTAAGGTAACTTACATATATGTACCTATGACATAAAATTTTCTAATAAGGTTTGAAGTGTAGCTTATCTGAGCAGCTTGTATGGTGCACTGCAGTTATTAAGATAGAGATATTATTACAATAAAGATATTATTCCAACAAATAGATAAGAGAGATTTATTATAACCATAAGAAAATTTCCATGTATGACATAACATTTTCTAATAAAGTTTGCAGTGTAGATCACCTGAGCAGCTTGTATGGTGCACTGCAGTTATTAAGATAGAGATATTATTACAATAAAGATATTATTCCAATAGATAAGAGAGATTTATTATAACCATAAGAAAATTTCCATGTATGACATAACATTATCAAATAAAGTTTGCAGTGTAGATCACCTGAGCAGCTTGTATGGTGCACTGCAACACGCGCATCAACAGCTGACGGTTGCGCTGCTGGGTCTCCCAGTTCAGCTTTGTCAGCGCACCACATCCCTCCTGAATACAGTGAATTTTACATAAGTAATTCAAATGAATTCTCATTTATTGCAGAATCCATCGAAGTAGCGATTCACATATTTTATTTTGCTTGAAACAGAAGTAAATAAGTAATTCAGATGAATTCTAATTTATTGCAGAATGCATCGAACTAGCGATTCCAGCATATTTTTTATTTTTTGCTTTAAAGAGAAGTAAATAAGTACTAATTCAGAAGAATTCTGATTTATTCCAATGAAACAGAAGGAAATAAGTACGTAATTCAGATGAATTCTAATTTATTGCAGAGTCCATCGAAGTACATAGCGATTCCAGCATATATTTTTTTTCTTGAAATAGAAGTGAACAACTACTACATTCAGATGAATTCTGATTTATTGCAATAAAACAGAAGTAAATAAGTAGTTCAGATGAATTCTGATTTATTGCAATAAAAGAGCAATAAATAAGTAATTCAGATGAATTCTGTTATACTGCAGAGTCCATCAAACTAGGTACCCATTACAGCGTTTTTTACTGTGATTTTAAATTGAAAGATGGCATGGGGATGAGTTGTTAAGTTTCTTTTTAATTCCATACGTATGAATTCCTATGATTACCTGAAAATAGTTGAGTTCTATATGAGAAAAATTTCAATAGGTATTGAGGCTTTGTAAAGATCAAGTCTATTTTACTGATGCTAACTGACTAATTGAAAGACCTAAACTAAACTGGTGTCTAGCAAAGGAGCGAACTTTAATGAAAATAAATGCTGCTTAAGCCACCTCTTGGTGGAATGAATTGTGATTGAATTATTAAGATCGCTTGATTGAATAGATCGCAAATTTACCAGGAATTTAAAAACAAAGAAGATGGCATAAGAATAACATATGGAAAATTTCTGTGCCATCTTCTTTGTCTTTGAAATCATTACACATTAAAGTATATAAAATGCAGTGTTTTATACCCTATTCGTTATTCGCTGGAAGACCATAGCCTGGAATCGCTGGAGCCAGGCCCAGTCAGTTCTCTGCTGCTCCAGCTGAGTTACGGAGAAGGGGTCCAAAAGCAGGGTGTTCTCAATGCGGTGTACGATGAGGCTCACTTCAGCCTGGGGCAGACCAAAAATTGTAAAATTAAATCTTGTATGGCTCAGTGAGGTAACAAACATGACAAAATAGGGATGTGTATTACCAGTACCAGGACCAAAAATTGTACGATTAAATCTTGTATGGCTCAGTGAGGTAACAAACATGACAAAATAGGGATGTGTATTACCTGTACCAGGACCAAAAATTTGTAAGATTAGTAAATCTTGTATGGCTCAGTGAGGTAACAAACATGACAAAAATATGGATGTGTATTACCTGTACCAGGACCAAAAATTGGTAAGATTAGTAAATCTTGTATGGCTCAGTGAGATAACAAACATGACAAAATAGGGATGTGTAATACCAGTTCCGTCACCTACGGTGACTTCGGCCACCATTGGCAGCAACAGAACCAACAGAAACAAATGGCAGCAAAACAAAATAATAAACGTTGGCCAAAGTCACCCCAGTCACTTGAATAAAGTAGGTAATATTGAACATAGGTAATATTGAACATGTATTATGCATAGATGTTAAGAATGCTAAGAATGCGGCGGCGCGGTTGTTTCGAGACCGTGGGAAACATTGAACGAGCGTTGCGAGGGAAATTCCATTCGAAGGAATGTAGCGTCTCTCGAGGGCTAGGCTTAAGTGTGCGCGACACTAGCGTATATAAGGACCTTAGAAATTCGCGCCAAGGGTTGTTGGTTCTAAGGAGTTGACCGTCGCGCACGTACGGTCTGCAGTTAGCGGACGTAACGGCTGCGGCCGTCAGGCCGGCGGTGTTACCGTCTTCGAACATTGACGGTTGACGGTCGCGAGAAAACCAGACTTATCGAAGCAGCCAAGAGTCCGGTGAGCACGTTCAAGATCAAGAATTATCATATACCGGTCATCAATAGTACGGTCACTATATTCATCAGAAGAAGTGGTACGGTCACAGTCACCTCGACGGCAGTACGACAACGGAGTTGGAGTATTTTCATCGGCTATGAAGACGAGTACTACTATTGCATAGTACGGTCATCATCAACTCTACGGTCAGACCGGCCGTGAGGCATCTATATCAACGAGATACGACAGCCATGAAGAAAGAGCAACTGTGAAGAGAGACGCGCGATACAGCTGCAGTACAGCCACTTGAAATACGGCTGCAACGCGCGGTGACAGCCGCTGTATACGGTCGCTGAATACACGGCCGTAAACGGGTGCGCAAGTTACGGTCGTTTACAACTGTCATACGCATTGGAACTGCAACGGATCACACACTTTTTCTGGTAATATTAGATGATTTAATGATGTTAGCTTTGGACTTTTGATTGTGAACAGATTACATTTTTCATGTACTAGAGATTTTTGTTAACGTAGGATGTGAACTTGAATTTCTCAATTTAATATGAAATGTATCAGTGTTTCATTATATACACCCTCTCTTTGTACTATATTTTGCCGAACCTGTCCAAAAAGAGAACCTTATTCACGTGCCAATCAAGTGCCACTCGGCAAACCACCTGACAAAACGATAAGTAATGAATACCGGTATCTTGAACCTGAACCTGAACATAACGTAAAATTGGTGGAGTAATCACTCCGAGTCTCCAACTTTAAAATATATGAGACGATAAGAAACGTCGTCTATTTCTTCTCTTTTTTTAAACACAAATTTAATCACACTTGACCAACGTTTATTATTTTGTTTTGCATCCATTTGTTTCTGTTGTAGTGGCGGCCAAAGTCACACCCGGTGGCCGAATTCACCCCTCAGTTGACAGTATCAGTCTGACACGTATAAGGTCCGCGATATGAGCTGCCTCCCCTGACCACAGCTAGGCGGCGTGGTCAGAGCATTGTAGTCCCTTGTGTCTATGTCACTCTGGTACAAATTTATCTCACGCAGATAGTGATGCTATGTTTAATGGCAGCTTTTATGTGATGAAATTATCACTATAATGGAATGCAGATAGTGATGCTATGTTTAATGGCGGCTTTTATATGATGAAATTATCAATATAATGGAATGCAAATAGTGATGCTATGTTTAATGGCGGCTTTTATATGATGAAATTATCAATATAATGGAATGCAAATAATGATACTATGTTTAATGGCAGATTTCATATGATGAAATTATCAATATAATGGAATGCAGATAGTGACACTGCTTTCTGGCACCAGTTATATGATGAAATTATCAAGATAATGGAATGCAGATAGTGACGCTATGTTTAATGGCAGCAGCTATATGATATTATCAAGATAATGAAATGAAGATAGTGACGCTATGTTTATTGGCAGCAGTTATAGGAGAAAATTATCATGATAATGAAATGCAGATACAAATGACACTGCTTGCTGGCAGCAACTGTATGATAAAATTTTAAGACAATGAAATGCAAATAGTGACACTGCTTACTGGCAGCAGCTATATGAGAAAATTGTTAAGAAAAACAATGGGTATAGTGGTGGAATTCTTAGACACATTTTACTTTCAATAAATTGTAAGAACTCTCACCTGAGGGTCGAATGGCATCTTGAGGAGTTGTTTAATGTTCTCGGCACCTGATATGACGTCCACATCTCTTACACACTCCAAAAACTCATGGGCCATTTGAAAACTGAAAAAATATGCAATTTATAAAGGTCAGATGACTTCATTACTATACCTATAGCTACTGTACAAAAACGTGATCATCATAAATGGAATATCGTACATTCTAATACCAAATTTGGACTTTGGTGATGATCAAAACAAAAAGTATCAAAAATTACTACATGGCAAGATGTTAAAAAAAGGAAATAATTTTATGTTGGTGAAAAGAACCTAGAGAAGTGGGGGCGTTGCACTGGAGGATGAGAGAAAGAGGATGTGGAGGCTGATGGCCGCAGGTCTGTGTTGTTCTGGAGACGCTGGAATGTCACAGGAAACTGCATTTGCTGCACATAAAAAAATAAAGCAATAAATGAATCTAATACATGACTTTTGTTACTAATATACCATAATACATTTGCTGCACAGAAAAAAAAACAAAGCAATAAATGAAACTAATACATGGCTTTTGCTACTAATATACCATAATGCTTTTGCTGCACAAAAAAGAGAACTAGAAATAGAAGAATGAATCCAATGCATGACTTTTTTTAGGTACTGCTATACCGTACTTGACATGTATTTCCCTGTAAAAAATTAAAGCTTATAAGAAGTAATAAGCAGCCAGATATAATATAACCTATTCTTTAAGGATTTTATTAAACTACCTTGGGGAAACTAGAAACATCTATCATTCTTTGGTAGGGTGCGCTGCAGAGGAAAGATTGTACAAAGTGAACCAATAACTGAATCTTTCAGATTGTAATTCTAAGAATAGGCTACTAAATTTACTACATTCACAAACTAGTTAGGTATTTAGGAGGATATACAGATGAATTTTTAGGAGCTTTCCATGTGCTTCAGGAAAATGATGCTGTCATTCATGGCTGTCATGCAGACAGCCATGAACCTCAGGTTTGCTAACACACAATCCTGCATGTCCATGAAGTCTGCACACATAGGATAGTTGAATATTTGGTACCTATACCTATAATTAAAATTAAGTTTATTTTCACTATTTATTTTATTCAAATAACATCTTCATTCTTCTTTTGTCAAAGCCATAATTGATCAGTTGATGTAAAAATATATATAAATAATTTTGAATACCATTTTGAAAAAATATTTAACAGTACCAAGTGTCCAGACTTTACAGACACAATAGATTGAGGACCTCAGCAACTCACATCAGAGCAAGCATCACTAGGATGGAATGCATTCATCAGCCTGGCATGTTGCAGAGCTGTCAGGTGCCGGCCCTGGTAGACAGCGGATGAGGCCTGCAGGTGGTGAGTGGATGCAGACGGGTGCAAGTTGCGATAGGCAGCAGAAGGGTACAGGGCAATGGTTCGAGGAGCACTCAGAACCAGACTCTGACAGGAGCTGAGGACAGTAAATATTGTCAATAAACTAATTAAGGATTATTATTAATTAAAATGTTGTTGAACTTAATTTGAGATGTCAAAACCTTAGACTACGTGGTGCACAGGTGTCAAAGATCCCACTAAACAAATTTGACTATTGACCAGCCTTCAAGTCAGAAGGTCAGAAAAATTGTAGTATATACCTAGAGATTCCTTAATGCACCCAAATCCTTTTCAAATATAGGCATAATGGTACCATGAAACGGAGTAATAAGGGATACTTTTGAGCGTTTTTCCTTAATAATTTCTTACCATGAAACATTTCATAAACAAGCTTGGGCTCATTTTAAAGCTCTTTGCAAGGGCAATAGTATGGCACCTTCAAAAAGATTTTATATGCTATTTGTAAGGTACCAGATTCAAAATAAAAGCATCCCTAATTACCCCTAGGAAGGGCAAATTTGGGACCCTTGAAATATAACTTAATTTTTAAATGTTTGTAGCATGCAAAGTGTCCTCATTCATTACTAACACTACTCTGAAGTCCTCCTCTTCCTTTGTAGATAATGTAGATGTAGAATATATGACATTTTCTGTGATTTTTACTTGTTTTTCTTTTATTGATATGATATTACCATATCCAGTCATTACCATATAATTGATGTGATATTATCGCTTCCATGAACATGCCATTGGGCATTTACAACAACCTTGTCTACTGCAAGCTTAATATGAGCAGCCATATAGCATTTCTTCTGTATCTGTAAGCTTATAGGACAGCTTGTAATTTCACACCATTTTAATTGGGTCAAGTGAATTTACTATAGCAAAAAAAAATCCTAAAAAAAGTAACCTGAAACAGAAATGAATAGTATTTTAGTGAGAACTATCATATTTTTTGGAGAAATAAATCATAGTTTAGGTTAATTACTTTTCATTCTATATGTACAGTAGAAACACAGTGAGCAAGACTCCAGGTAATGAAAATATCAGTTACTGACAAAGAAAATATTTGGATTATATTTACTTTGCTCAGCAAAAAAAAAGTTGCACTTAATAAAAGATTATTGCATTGTAAAAAAGACCATGAAAAACATACCTGAAACAGAAAGGAATATTTTAGTCACAACCATTATATTTTGTTCAGAAATAAATCATAGTTCAGGTTAATTATTTTGCATTCTATGTTGCTCAGTCCACAATTCTATTCATGATATTCTATGCACAATTTTGTGATGATCGGCAATGCATCAATTTTTTGTTAAGTCAGATTTTTTTTGGTGAGGGAGCTAAATTTAATTAAAATTCTATGTCCTTTGATACCACAGCCTTTGCTAACAAAGGTTCAACAATACAGATAACAGATGTTTTTAGGGGTGGTGTTAAAGTTTATGCCACTATTTTCAGTTTTGCAATATTCTAGTTAGTTACTTAGTTTTGTTACTATAACATTTTATGCCATGACTGAGGACTGTCCCTTATTACACCGGTCCCACTCCCGGGTCCCTGGGTAACCCTGCCAATCTGCCATCCCTTATTATTCTGTTCAATGTTAGTTTGGGTTTTTGTGATTTTACTTTTGCATGAAAAACACAGCTACTAGAAGTCTAAATATATTTTATAGGTATGGTTTAATTTCTACAGTAGTAAAAATTACTCAAGGAGTCAAGGTAATAGATATATATTTATGTCATTCATTTCCATTCTACCATAACCATATCATGGGTCCATACCTGTTTTTTCCTTCATTTCCAGATTGGAGTGCATTGTCCACAGCTTTGATATCTACTTTCTTGTCAGAAGCTTCTTCAGCCATTATTCTCAAGAAGTTATAAACTTCAAACTTGTGATCAAATTCTTTGAGGAACAGTATTATTTTGTTTTGTTCAGATTATACAGAAATAACCAGATCTCAACAAAGAGGTGCTGAGAGTAAAAACTGAGAAGCACTGTCAACTGCCAACAACAAGAAGGCAGGCTAAGCAGTAACTAGGCTGAAATAATAACTGAATCAGTCTGATTGACTTCAAAACTTTATAACAAGTCACAAGGTAAACAAACCAATGACTATAGCAGCCACCACTCCCACCAGACAGTTCAAAGCTTCAAACAGTACCAGTAGTACTCTGTAAGTCTGTTACTGTGAGCTCAACATTCTCAAGTTTGAAGTTGCTCAGTTCAATCCGTTGCTCTGTTTCATCGTTGCAAACAGAACAGAGGTCAAATATACTGCCAAAAATGCGTGTCTGCTAATAAAGTCTGGCAAACAACTTAACAAGTGTTAGAAAAAACAAGAACCAAAAATTATTTTCAAAAAGACTTTTCCGTAGTTGTTGGAATTTATGCTTTCCAGTAGGAATGAGGTCAAATTCAGGCAGCTATCCCTGTAGCAGTGTAGCTATTTTTTTTTTTTTTAGTTATTCTTATAGGAGCACTGGAGACTAGTCCATATAGCCCCTTGCCTAAACTGGGTTTAATTGGTACCTAACAGTCTAACACCTCTGAAAGTGAAAATCTGGAACAGAGAGAGAACACACACACACAAAAAAAAGAAAATTCTTGAAATTGAACACTTAGCTAATATACTCGTGGTATAAAGAAAAGTGCAATACAAAATCAAGTTAGTGATTAGTGAATGTATAACTGTAATAGTTTACAATAATATGTTTAAACGCAAAAGAGATCGTTACGTTGATCACGATTCACAGAGCACAATATGAAGATGTTTGCCGTATGAACGCCGCGGACCAGTGTAGCTAAAGCATGCGGCAACAGAGACGGATGTAGCAAAACATGTCCACAGGAAAAGATTAAATCCGCAGCATAGATGCGAATCTGAATAATAATTCAAATATTACTGTTTTTGATGGTTTAAAGACTCGATCTTATTGATGAAAAATTTAATGAGTATTTTACAATGAAAATCACGACGAGGTTAAACTTTAGTAGTAGTAGTAGTAGTAGTAGTTTTAGTAGTAGTAGTAGTATTTTAGTAGTAGTTTTACTCCTAACGTATTGAAACTAAAAATAAATTGCGTATCATAAATGGGTATTGGTCTGCGATCCTTATATATCATTTAAAATTTATTCGATAAATCGGAATCAAAGTACCTACAATTTTTTATTTCTGTTGCTTATCAGGTCTCTTGCCTAGGCCGTTGACACTCATTTGAATTTTGTAGTTGTGGCATGGAGAACTGAACTGCGTTCAGTTACAGGCATATTGTTCGCATCGGTTTTGCAGCAACATGCCATATATATACGTTCTTTCAAAGTTAGTATTTTGTGTATGAATAAGATTACATGGACTCCTATAATGAACATACACAAGCGCTATTCTATACATTTGTCTCTACGTACGACCATGCATGCGCTCTCTCACAAGGCAGGGACTTCTATCAGAGGATGGCGTTAAGAAATCCAGTATTCGAAGGAAAGGTAGGAGAGATCATGACTTAAATCTAAATAGTGTGAAAATAATATTGGTACACATAAGTAGTTTCAATGCAGCACATTAACGTATTTCGATCTTCAGAGTTGAGTCTCTTTCACGTTCTCGCTGTGTACATCCACCGGAACGTTGTAGCGTAAGCTGGTGGAAATAAAGTATAATAATTATTAGTCGTTAATCAATGATACATGCCCGTCTAACGAGTGAGCGAAATTACTCAATTTAAAATCTACTATTCATTCAGCCGTTAATCAATCCGAAATTTACTCTTCATTTCATCACCAGCATCGGTCTTACGCAAATTTATTGTCAATATTTTATATATTATATCATGATTATATATTAATTTTCATAGTCGCCTACTAAGACAATTTAAGATATACGTATTCACCACATTAAATCTTTCACCTTAACCTTCATAGTGAAATTTGTACAATTATAAGTACAGGAAAATGTCACTTGATATTACATCTATATTTTAAAAATATATATTATGTGCAGCGCAAATAGATTATATATATATATATATATATTAGGTCGCTCACTTATTTTGCTCGAACTTGACCGCGTGGGCGCTGTCGTCGCTCTCTTCCTCGTGCAGGGCGCTCAGGGGCCTGCACAAGGTAGTTTATTAGTGCAATTAATTGATACTGAATTGATGTGTTGTGTAACACAATTATACATGGAATAAACTACTTAGATCAAATGTTAAAAATACCTACTAACGTGAAATTAGAGGCGGAGATAACAATATATTCAGCCTCATATAAAATACGGAATTAAATCATGGAGAAGAAATACTAAGCATTTTTTTAATGAATCGCACCATATGAGGAGGCTGGCAGTATACATAACCCCTTCAACATATAGCCCCTTTCACTCACCCACTAGCCAGCCCCCTTCACTCACCTACTAGCATTCTTCACTCACCCACTAGCCCCCTTCACTCACCCACTAGCCCCCTTCACTCACCCACTAGCCCCCTTCACTCTCACTCACCCACTAGCCCCCTTCACTCACCCACTAGCCCCTTCACTCACCCACTAGCCCCCTTCACTCACCCACTAGCGCCCTTCGCCTGGGTTACATCGCTGGGCTGTCGGCGCTTAAGGCTGCTCTTCAGGAAGGGGTTGGGGGAGCTGAAGGGAACTCCCCCGCTGGGGGAGGTCTGTGGGAGCGGGTCTCTCATTCCCCCAGCATTTGCGTTACTTTGGGATCGCGATTCCCACGGATCAGATGGATAGCTGAGGGGATCGTCGGGTTCGAAACCCGGGTTGTCGTAGAAAACTCTTGCTTGGGAGCTCATGATTTCTGGTGGGGGGAGGGGGCATTAGAGGGAGAGAAGAGGAGAGGAGAGGAGAGGAGAGGAGAGGAGAGCGACCTTCTCTTTCCGTCAAAAATACAAATTGCATCGCAAATTTTCAGTAGATAACAAAAGTTTAATCAAGCTCTGCCAATTTACTTTCGATAGCAAGTAGCATTATAATTACAATGATTCAATTACTCAAAGAGAATGAAAATGTTTAAATTTGAAATAATTTTTGATTTACCAAGTCCGAGGCCGAAGTTATCCAAGTCGTCCTCTGCGTCGTATTTCGTGTAGCCTTCCGTGTCGAAGTTCTGCGACAAATGTTCAGAAATTTCTGTATTAATTAACACTAAAATCACTATATGATAATTGTAAATACATTTAAACAGTTAAGTCACCTATTCAACAGGTTTTAATTTAGTAAACTGCATTCAAGTAATGTAAACTCTATTTTCAGGTATGAAAATAATAAATAATCGAAACGCAGTCTGTTCTTCTCGAGGATATTCGCACACAGCCCCTGATATTGCTGGTCTATCTTTTTATATTGCTCGGGATGGGCAGGAGAATTATTCATCGCATGTTATTGCAATCGCTATGGGATTTAATTTATTTTTACGCTAAAATCTAGAGTTGCGACATTCAAGCCATCTGAGGCTGTATTTCCTTCCCATACTACGGTAATCAAGGTTTGCAGGATGCTAGTTGTCTGGCGGTTGAGGGTCTGCTATGATAAGTTCAATATTCAGATTATCCTGAAGTTCAGGATTCAGATTATCCTAACCTGATGCCTTTTTGTTTTTCAAGGATTTTATTGCTGTAATGATTTTATGATAGGGCAATATCAACGTTGTGGCCTTCAGTGGCTTATTGAGTTATTGTACATCTGCCTCTCCGGAAGGTGGTGGATAATTCAGCAAGTCTCTCAAGTGCTCAGTTCACTCCCAGCTCTGAGACTCTGGCTGGTCTCGCTGACTTTCTGGTTTACTGTTTTTTTTTCATTTAACATCTGTCTCGCAAATATCTGTAATGGTTATAATGTTTATAGGAGTCTGTCATGTCCAAAAATGTTCCTTTTGTCAGTGAGTGCCTGTCAGTTTCTATCATACCAGTAGTGTCTGTAGTGCATATAAGTGTTTGAATGTCTGTCATGTCTGTCATGTCTGTCATGTCTGTCATGTCTGTCATGTCTGTCATGTCTGTCATGTCCGTCATGTCTGTCATGTCTGTCATGTCTGTCATGTCTGTCATGTCTGTCATGTCTGTCATGTCTGTCATGTCTGTCATGTCTGTCATGTCTGTCATGTCTGTCATGTCTGTAAGTGTCTGTCATGTCAGTAAATGTCTGTAATGTCTGTAAGTGTCTGTATTATCGATAATTGTTTGTTATATCCGTAAATTTCCTCAATGTCTGTTGTAATCTTCATAACTGTCTGTCATAACCATAAGTTTCTGTATGCTCAGTGAGTGTCTGTTAGGTTAGTAAATGTCTGTAATGTCTGTAAGTAACTGCAATGTCCATAAATGTCTATAATGTCTGTCAGTGTTTCATTTCCGTAAGTATCTGTTATATCGAAAAGTGTGTAAAATTTTTTTAAGTGTCTGTAATGTCTGCAAGAGTCTGTAGGTGTCTATTGTCAGTAAGAGTCTGTAATGTATGCAAGAGTCTGTAGGTGTCTCTTGTATATAAGTGTCAGTAATGTCTGTAAGAGTCTGTAGGTGTCTCTTGTCAGTAAGAGTCTGTAATGTCGCAAGAGTCTGTATATGTCTCTTTTCTGTAAGTGTCTGTAATGTCTGCAAGAGTCT
The DNA here is from genome assembly GCF_000764305.2 of Hyalella azteca. NCBI lineage: Eukaryota > Metazoa > Arthropoda > Malacostraca > Amphipoda > Hyalellidae > Hyalella > Hyalella azteca. The sequence goes on along the minus strand of NW_025930578.1, from coordinate 20,106 downwards.
GTAGGTGTCTCATGTCATAAGAGTCTGTAATGTCTGCAAGAGTCTGTAAGTGTATTGTCAGTAAGTGTCTGTAATGTCTGCAAGAGTCTGTAGGTGTCCCATGTCATAAGAGTCTGTAATGTCTACAAGAGTCTGTAGGTGTCCCATGTCAGTAAGTCTGTAATATCGTAGAAGTCTGTAATGCTTACCCAGTTTCAACGCATTCCAGTCTTCAAATAATTCGAATTTTTTGCTTGTAAGCAAGAAATTTGAATTCATGATTTTAAAATGAAATGACGATGAACTGGTTTTTAAACATTCAAATACATAAATATATAATGTATGGGAAAAATATTCGTTTGTATCTCTTTTTAATTCTGCCTATAAAAGAGGCCTAATTTTTTTTAGCAAGTAGTTTATCGTTGGTAAACCTCTTAAGTGAATATATATATCGAATAATAGTAATAAATAAATATATAAAGCAAAAAAAGAGAAAAAAATCCTCTTAGTTGAGTTTATTAATTGAGGCGCTTTCAATTCAACATACAAAGTAATATATTAAGAAATACTCCGAGTATTGACCTCATCCGCATAATCCGCATCTGAAAAATCCTTTAGTTGAATTTAATTTTTGAGACGCTCTTAATTCAACAAACAGAATTTCCTAAATTCTCAAAACATTCACCTCATCCGCACAGTCCGCGTCCGAGTAATTAGCGCTGCTGCTGTATTATTTATACCCATGGTTTTAAAACCATAATATAAGGGGTTTTCATTGCTTTAACACCATATATATAGGAAGCTAGGTGTTTTGAAACAATAAAAGCGCCTCAATTTATTAATTAAGGCGCTTTTAATTCAACAAGCAAAGTAATAAAATCAGAAATTCCCTAAGCATTGACCTCATCCGCATAGTCCTCATCAGAAAAAAAATCCACGTCTGAAAAATCCTAGTATTTGAATTTAATATTTGTATATGAGGCACTTTCAGTTCAATAAAAAAAGTAATAAATTCGGAAATTCTCAAAGCATTCACCTCATCCGCACAGTCCGGGTCCGCGTAATTAGCGCTGCTGCTGAAGGGCAGAGAAGCCTTCATGGCGCCGCCCTTCACGCCGCCGATCACCGACACGTCGCCTGAGGACCTGCGACGACGCTGCTTCTCTTCGATCTCTTCTTCCTGCGCCAACGCATCCTTCATCCTGCCGATATTGCGAGGCATGAAGGTCAAAATTATATTTATATTAATATCTTTATTAAATGAAAAGCAGTTTGTCATATTCTATTCAGACCAATCTCCTTATCCCATTATCACATTCGATCTCGTCGATCTTCCTTCGCCAACGCATCCTTCATCCTGCCAAAATTGTGAGGCATGAAGGTCAAAATTATATTTATAATATCTTTATTAAATGAAAAGCAATTTGTCATATTCTATTCAGACCAATCTCCTTATCCCATTTATTGCAATCTCCTTAGTCCACTTATACCAATCTCCTTATTAAAGTCATAACAATCTCTTTTCTATATATATATACCAAAAGCCGTATTCCCTTTACACCAATCTCCATACTTTCCAATTCAATTTCATGTCCATTATTCAATCTGGATTATTTTTTGTGGAAATATCAGTTGAAACGATATATATTATTCATTCAGTTCCATGTCTTTGTTTCTCGTCTCCAATTCTCCATCCATCGGGAATTTTTGTTAACATGAAATTAATTCACCATATATGGCACCTCTAGTTTTTTGGTAGCTAACTGGACCGAGAATCCAGAGTTTGAAGTAAATATTATTTTGAATTTAGTTTTTCATTATCTTCTTATTTTCAAATGATAATTCCGTAACGGATGCTAAAAATTCGAGGTGGAAAGTTCCTGTACGAAAGAGAATGATTTTGGCTATGAAATCGAAATGATTCGAATGTATTGAAATTAGTAAGTCAGTTAATATAATTAAAACATTCACTGTCGAAAAGAAAATTTTCTTCTATTGTTGGACATAGACAAATTCAGTACGAAGTCATTCTCAAGAGAGATGTATTTAATTTGTATGAATAAAATCGCTTTTTGGATAGAATATCATGCAGTGTGTTTGATTATACACAATGTGCCTGTATTACATATGATATTACATTTATTGCAGATGATATTACCCACTATGTGGTCCTGATAATACTCACTTTTTGGTCCTGATGATACCCACTTTGTGGTCCTGATATTACCCACTTTGCGGTCCTGATAATACCCACTTTGTGGTCCTGATAATACCCACTTTGTGGTCCTGATAATACCCACNGATGATGATGATGATGATGATGATGATGATGATGATGATGATGATGATGATGATGATGATGATGATGATGATGATGATGATGATGATGATGATGATGATGATGATGATGATGATGATGATGATGATGATGATGATGATGATGATGATGATGATGATGATGATGATGATGATGATGATGATGATGATGATGATGATGATGATGATGATGATGATGATGATGATGATGATGATGATGGTGGTAGACTTGCTCGTCACAGTACTGAGGGGAAGATAGTCTCAGTTAATTATGATGATGATGATAATAATAATAATAATGATGATGATGA
>NW_025930578.1:0-5000 GCF_000764305.2 Hyalella azteca | reverse complement strand
CAAGTTTACGTCCCACGTTGGCGTAGCAATCTCAAACTACGCTACTCGAAAGGTAGACCATGTAAGACACACTATTCGTGATTATAGGACTAGCACCTTCTATGGTAGAAGCCCTGATCAAAGGAACTCACACGAACAGGCATCCTACAGTGGCAACCCCAAATGCTACAATGCATACTAGAAGTGAATCTAATACGCTTCAGCAATGAGCTTTTGCCGGTTCATTCGCCATTACTAAGGCAATCTCAGTTGATTTCTTTTCCTTTGCTTATTAATATGCTTAAGTTCAGCAAGTATTCTAATTTGACTTCAGCTTGAAACGAATGAGAATGATCAAATCATTTCATATAGAACAAGGAATGTCATTCACACTTGACACATGAAATTCTATTGTCGATGATCAATAACACGGATATGATAAAGATTTCTCGTGTTATGACAGATTACACAATAAAATTTATTTTTATGTGTGTATGTGTATAACTCCGTTTCATACGTATACAACAATCATACATACATTGGAAAATCCAATCTACATAATCATGTCATATGTAAAATAGGTCTTGCAAGCTAGATACGAGAGTATATCGAACTTGCCAGCAATTCATCTATTGATAACAATAAATGAATTTGATGTTATGTAAACAAGACTGAAGCAAATTTAGCCTCGGCTGAGCCTTGGCTGCTAGATGCGTTCGAGTTATTCATGCTCAATGTGTCCTGCAATTCGCATTGCTTTCTCGCACTTTGCTGCGCTCTTCATCGAATAACGAGCCGAGTGATCCACCGTACAGAATTGTTAGTTTTCTGTATTTTAGATTCGATTCATATTCAATGACAAACAACAATGATTTGTTGAATGGAAAAGGTTTAGAAACAAGACAACACATGAACGAGTCATCACGAAGATGTCCTATCCATATGAATATGTCATCTTGTTTCGATACATAATGGTGCGACACAATTATCTCGAGAGAAACAATTGTGCGAAGTTGAAATATGTTGATGATCGATACGAAATCAATCAAGAACGGTAATGATCCATACGCAGGTTCACCTACGAATACCTTGTTACGACTTTTACTTCCTCTAAATGATCCAGTTTGAGCATCTTTTCGATATATACCGAACGACCCGAGAGCCGCTCGGAAAACCAAGCCGAAGATCTCACTAAAACATTCAATCGGTAGTAGCGACGGGCGGTGTGTACAAAGGACAGGGACATAATCAGCACATTCTGATGAAATAGTGCTTACTAGGAATTCCTCGTTGACGGAGAATAATTGCAAGCTCCGATCCCAGTCACGAAGAGAATTTCATGGTTACCCACTTCTGTCGAAGTAGGAAGAAACATTCTGAACTCTCCAGTGTAGCGCGCGTGCAGCCTCGGACATCTAAGGGCATCACAGACCTGTTATTGCTCCATTTCGTGTGGCTTAAAAAGTGCCACTTATCCTGCTAAGAAGTCTTGAAAAGTCCCTGCGAACTTTAGACTATTTAGTAAGCCGGAGTCTCGTTCGTTATCGAAATTAATCAGACAAATCGCTCCACGAACTACGAACGACCATGCACCACCACCCACCTAATCAAGAAAGAGCTCTCAATCTGTCAATCCTAAAAGTGTCCTGGCCGAGTAAGGTTTCCCGTGTTGAGTCAAATTAGGCCACAGGCTCCACTTCTTGTGTGTCCTTCCGTCAATTCTTTTAAGTTTCAGCTTTGCAACCATACTTCCCCCGGAACCTAAAAACTTAGATTTCTCGAGATCCGCCAGATGAGTCATATGAGTAACCGCATCTAAAAGACAGTTGGCAACGTTTATGGTTTGAACTAGGACGGTATCTAATCGTCTTCGAACCTCAAACTTTCGTTCTTGATTAATGAAAACATTCTTGGCGAACGCCTTCGCTGCTGTTCGTCCTGTGGCGATCCAAGAATTTCACCTCTCACACCACAGTACGTACGCCCCCCTCTGATCCTATTAATCATTATCTCAATTTCTAAAACCAACGAAATAAAATCGAGATCTTATTTCATTATTCCATGCAATATATATAGGCGAGAGCCTGCTTTTAGCACTCTAATTTTCTCAAAGTAAACGTTCTGGCAACTGACGACAACCGATAAAGATCATCGCCAACTGTCCAGCAAGTGAGGATCTGTTAGCCAAAAAGGTCGCGAGACCAACCAGCAACAAATACCCGAAATTCAACTACGAGCTTTTTAAACACAGCAACTTTAGTTTTCCTTATTGGAGCTGGAATTACCGCGGCTGCTGGCACCAGACTTGCCCTCCAATTGTTAATCAATAACCTGTTTACAGTGTTTCCATTCCGATTGTCAGCCTTGAAAAGACTAACATCGTTATTTCTCTTCACTACCTCCTCGTTTTGAGAGTGGGTAATTTGCGCGCCTGCTGCCTTCCTTGGAAGTGGTCGCCGTTTCTCAGGCGGCCTCTCCAGAACCAAACCCTGATTCTCTGTACTCGTTACAACCACGGTAGACATATAATGTACCGTCTAAAGTTGATAAGTCAGACACTTGAAAGATATGTCGTCGACACGGAGGTCATACGATCAACACAAAGTTATTTAGAGTCACCAACAAACAGTTCCGGTGAAGGAACTAGAAGGTTTTGATCTAATAAAAGCATTCCGATATTGCTACCGGAATTGTCGCATGTATTAGCCCAGGCTTTTCCTCGGTTATTCCATTTAGGAGTTATGATCAAAGAAAGTTATAGCTGATGTAATGAGCCGTACGCAGTTTCACCTTAAACCAGTTCATACTTAGACATGCATGGCTTAATCTTCAAGATAAAGGAAAGCCACCGACAAGATCAATCGGAAAGCTTCGTTATCTATGTCGAGAATGTATCGATATTGACGAGCAATATACAAATACATCTCTTCGTTTCACAACAGAGTCAAATGAAATCACTTCATTATGACCAGTGTTGATAGCATTACCGTTGACATACGTACGAATATGTATGTATGTAACAGTAAAGTATGTGTGCGTTGTTTCATCGAGACGAAACAAAACCAACCCACATCATGGAATAAATTCATTCCTGTTCTTTCAACAACTCGTTTACAAGCATTCAAGCCCAAACAAGCATCGACTGATCAACTACGAGGAGTCAATCAACAAGATGTTATCGAAGTTAGTCGTGCATATGTTGAAACATTTTCAACCGCATTCACTTCGTTGCCAGTTGTGATGTTTTATTACATGCGATATAGAAATTCGTTTGGTCATGCGAACAAACATGTACGATCGTCATGAAAATCGACGAAGCAGCTTCGAACGACTTTCACTTCAATTCACACATATAACATGTTCACACTGCTATACCACTGCATATACACAGTAGTCTTAGCCGAACTATCGCTTCATCACAACATCAGCATCGATCGACAAGATCATTGCACAGTCAGACAAACCAATGCAAAAAACGTATCTCCGGGTTCGACAACTACGAGTTTGCTTTTGCATGCAAAATGGGAACTTACAACATATTTGCTGGTTCATTTTCGACGAACCAGCAAATATCTTGCACACATGTAAAATTCGAACTTACAACATATTTGCTGGTTCATTTTCGACGAACCAGCAAATATCTTGCACACATGTAAAATTCGAACTTACAACATATTTGCTNAATTAGTGACTGCATGGGAGAGGTGGACGATTGTTTTCTTGACGTGAAGAACGAAATGACGATGTCACCGATATGTTCGTACATGATCATGTAGTTAGCCAAATGGCTCACCATCTAATTAGTGACTCCATGGGCGGAGTGGACCTGTGTTTTCTCGACATAGGTAGCCAAATGGAAGACGCTCATCGAATGTCGAATGTAGGTACATGAACAGACGTAGTTTACTACAAGTAGCCAGTTGTTCGCTGATCTCTTTGATCAATCTACGTATGGATGGATGGATGGATGGATGTGTGTAAGTGCGAGAGGTGTATGCCGTTTCGTACAGAGATCGATGATCGAGTTTCGACCGACGATGATGTCCTAGCCGGCATTGGCCCAAGGATCTGATCGCATGTTTTAGGCGTGTCTACCGATGAAGAACCAGTTTGGTCTCGTATGTCGAATAGATGAATGAAATGCAGAGATCGTGAATAGAACTGAAGTCTACCGATTCAGCATGCATTGACACCGAGTCTATGACGAAACTCGAACGATGCTACCACTTGTGCAGGACACTTCTTCGATCGTCCAAGTTCTGTTCGCACATGTCTGGCCCTACTTACTACACATCGACACTCTATGTATACATGGATGATGATGTTGCATCGATGGAAGTTTCAGACGACTTGGACATATTCTCCCAAACAAACTTGCCCATGGTGGCATGGAGGCAAGAAAAAAATCGCCAAGTCCAAGTCACACTCATACTTCGACTTGCTTCTTCCATATGACATATGTTGATGATGAATGCAAATGTCGTATAGGACTGAAGCCTATCGAATCAGCATAACATCGAGCAGAAACTCAGCGGATCGCAATGTGGCGGTTGCTCTCACGTGTACGTTACTCTGTTACTGAAGAAAGTCGTTTACAATCGATTCAAGCCATTAGTGTTGTTTCGACTAAAGATGCACTGTTGCGGCCGTAATCTCATTTCGATCACACTCGAGCAACAATACTGTAGCTTCATTCATATGTTCACTTGATCAACAGTTTGAACATATATAAATGTGCTGACGACAACCAATGTGCCAAAGAATCATTGAGTCTAGATCGGATTCCAACTTAGAGGCGTTCAGTTGTAAGCCGTCGGATGGTAGCTTCGCATCATTGTCCTTTCGAACAAATACGTAAACCAAATGTCCGAACGTACGGTTCCTCTCGTACTAAGTACGATTCCTATATCAATGACAAAATCCAATGTAGGGTAAAACTAACCTGTCTCACGACGGTCTAAACCCAGCTCACGTTCCCTATTGGTGGGTGAACAATCCAACACTTTGCGAAGTCTGCTTCG
>NW_025930577.1:0-2705 GCF_000764305.2 Hyalella azteca | reverse complement strand
ATAGTCCATAAAAATTTATATCTTTATAGAAAACGTTTTGGAGTCCAGCTCCATCGTCAGTTCGTAGAATCTAGAATTCACATAGAAAGTCGCAAATTAGTACAATTGAAAGCACAGAACACAATTAAATTAAAGACCTAAATTTACAAGTAAAAGGGCACAAAAACTATCTATTCACAATTTCAAGGGGATAGGAGCTAACAGCTGAATTTAAACTGGGCCTAAGTTTAAAAATGTACTATGATTCTAAAATATGCAAATCTGAAGTACCGGAGGTGGAAGCAAACACTCTAAAGTCACTGTCAGAAACAGGGACATCACACTGCTTGGCATGAGTACGCACAGCCGAATGAGGGGGGCGTGATAGCAACTGTCCGGTTCTACAACTCCTGCCCTTATGCTCAGAGACCCTGGAATAAAGATTGCGTGACGTCATCCTGACATACGCAGATGTACATTGTGCACAACGAAATTGATAAACCAGGGACGATCGCGTATGAGCAGGGAGCATATCTTTATATCTAAAGAAAGAACTGATTTTAAAACTGTTTACCAGAACAATATGAAGTTTGACGTTTGGAAAGTATCTATCAAACAAGACTTTTAATTCTTTTGACATAGCTTTGGATGCAGGGCCAAAGTATGGAAAAGAACAATAAATAACGTTCCTACTATCGCGCTCAGGAACAACCTCACTGAATCGCTTTGACATGAATTTCTCGATTTGGGTATAAACCAAACTTGCCAGAAATCCATTAAGCGAGAAATTTTTTTTTAACTATCTAATCTAGGTTATTTATGAGCTGATTTTAATAGACTTTAGCAGTTAGCACCATTAGAAAGCTCTTGTTGTAGACTATTTATTCTGTCTAAAGTATAACATTCTGCAATTTTTGTTAGATACTTTGACAGTTTGACTGCAGGTGGGTGAGTTTGTGGGTAAAAGTTTGGAAATGAGCGCATAGTGCCAAATTTGAAGCAGAGACTTTTAATTTTATTAGACTCTTCCTCACAATAATTTTTTAGTCCTATAAAGACCAGTAAAGTATCATGGATACCAGCATTATAATACAGAAGAAAAATTGGTTTAAATCTTGAGAAGATGGAGAAATTAAAATTGAACTGGTTCTAAAAAATCTGGCTTGTCACTATGAATGCGTTTGACTGATAGAAATGAATGGTATAATTCACTAAAAGGCAGAATTGAACAGAATAAATTCCAGTTTGATAAACAAATGATATATAAATTACAAATAAAATAAATGGTAAATGAATTATAAATAAATGAAATGTGAATGATGAAATATGAATCAATGATGAATGATGATTAATGAATGAATGATAGATAAATGATGCAGGTGGATCCATTGTTACCTTCATTATATGATAGATAAATGATAGGCAAATGATACTATAATAGGTAAATGATAAGTACCATCAAACAGGTAAAAAGGGACGGGTGTGGTAAATCTACACCACATTGTAAAAATGCTATAGCTGCAAAACTAATTTAAATATTGCAAAACAAGAAATATTGGCATTAACTCCAATATTTTTTCTATCTATGTATTGTAAAGGAAGTTCAAAAAGGTACTAATACTAAGGTCTGTAGTAAAAAATATTTGCTGTATTAAAAAATTTTACTTCAAAATAATTTGCAGACATGTGTAAGCTTTGAAACTTTATTGATGGAATTTTTGTACCTCTTCGGCTCTTCCAAAACGAAAATGGCGGCAACATTTCTGCATGACAGGGTAATAAGGGACACCTCCCCAAGGTAATAAGAGACACCCCTAAAAACGAATTTACAGTAGAACCTCAGTTAGCAAGGTCTCCAGTTAACAAAAAAATTGATGGACAACAATTTTTGTTACATTCACCTTGCTCAGCGAAAAAAATTTCACTTGACAAAAAATTAATACTTCATGGGTCATTAAGAAATTGTGCATAGAATTACATAGATAGAATTATGCACCAGGCAACATAGAATGAAAAGTAATTAACCTAGACTATGATTTATTTCTCAAAAAATATGATGGTTGTCACTAAAACATTTCTTTCTGTTTCAAGTATTTTTTTTACAATCTTTTTTGTTATGGTGAATTCACTTGACCCAATGAAAATGATGTGAAATTACAAGCCCAGGCCTGTAAGCTTACAGATACAGAGGAAATGCTATACAGCTGCTTCTATGAAGCTTATAGTGGACATGACAGGGTCATTGGCAATGCTCAATGGCAGGTCCATGGATATGGTAATATCATATGAACAATACTGTAATGTGTGGATATGGTAATAGTGAGATTTATTTTGTTTTGAAATGCACTCGGTCTTTGAACATGTTTATAATATGAGAATATTGAAAATTTCAAATGATATAATTTCAGTGAATTTGAAATTTTGATGCTCCTAAGTCAATGGTATTTTGGTTCAAATAACAGTCTTGCTGCTGGCAGATACATTGTTACAATAAAATTTAAAATTCTTCCATTGAAATATAATAAACCTTGTTCATGTCAGTATTTCTGAACTCAAAATGTTTATGTTAATATTGTTGTGGTAGTTCTCCATGCTGCCACTGGCAACTGGTGAGGAAAGAGTGAAAAGTCTGTTTTTCAGTGCACTAAGGTAGTTTCACCTCCATACCTGGCTTGCTGTTATGCTGGAACAATTTTTGCATAACACAGAACACTGGTCAAGCTAAA
>NW_025930576.1:0-695 GCF_000764305.2 Hyalella azteca | reverse complement strand
CAGCTGCTCCATGCCCGCCACCTGCGCCCTCAGCTTGTGCAGGTCGCTGTTGCGCATCTCCACCACCGACTTCAGTGACTCCACCTGCACGCACGTCACGCTATCAACACTCACACAATTATTAGATAACGATACGCTGCGTAGCCTTCTTAGCGGAAGAGTGGAGTTGAACTTGTTAGTTCATAGCCTTCTTAAACGAAGAATGGTGTTGAACTTGTTAGTTCACAAAGTTCTACAAAGCAATGAATCATAGAAGGCGATTATTCGATTCATTTGCAGGTTTAACTAGTACGTTCATTGTAATATTTTATTCACAAATAATTATTCTGATGATTCGTCAGAAAATTAATATCCTTAGTTGTTAAGACAACAACTAAGTGAATCTCTATTCTCTCAAATTCAGAAACGTTTTCATAGAGGATGAAATGAATTTACCAAATTTTTCTCGGAGTAATGTATACCAATATGGCATCCAGAAACTCTGGAACTTTCTAGAGAAAGCGAGAATGCAATTCAAAGCAACTGCAGGACATAATAAGCATCAAGCAAACATTTTTCGCGTGATTATGAAGAATTGCTACGATTATTGGAAACACAATCATTTGAGAACGTTTCTCAGGCTCATATTTTCGAGCCTAATTAAACAGCTCACCGAGACTTCTACAACCAACCTGTGGCAGTGACTTTCTAATGAG
>NW_025930575.1:100359-121042 GCF_000764305.2 Hyalella azteca | reverse complement strand
AAAAGAGAAAATCTTTTTTTCTACAAGATTGATGTACTCATTTACTTGGGTCAAAATATGTTATTTTTTGTCTGTGCAATATGCAAATTTTTCTTTATTTACAGGAATTTGAATCTTAATAGTCGGTTTTAATTACTGATATAATGTTATATTAATTCATATATTATTCATTGATTGGTCAATCATTTATTGTGCATTGTTATCAATTTGATTGTGACTTGTGCCACCATAGGCTATGTGAATATTGTAGCTTAATAAAATGCAATAAATAGTATTTACCATCTGTATACCATTCAATTAAAGATGTCAGAAGTTAACAAAGAAGAAGAATCAGCCCCTTGTTCAATTGGGAAACATGCTGATACATCAAATGCTGTTGCTGTATCTTTAATTATCCAGCTTCTAGTTCTTGGAACCAATGTCAATATTTGAACTAGAAATTTAAAAGAGAAGAAAACTCTACAAAAATTCAGCATATTTCTATTGAAAACATTTTGGAGACCAGCCCCAATGTCAGTTCAATAAATCTAGAACACAACTACAGTGTAACAGTCAGAAAATTAGTAAAGTTTTGAGTGGAAAGAAAAAACACTAAAATTAAAAACCTAAATTTACAGGCAAAGGGCAGAATAATAAAGTAAATACCTATCCATTCACAATTTCTAATGGATAAGAACTATTGGCTGCATTTAAACTAGGCTTCTCTTTAAAAATATTAAATAATTCAAAAATTCTCAAATCGGAAGCACCAGAACTATAAGCTAAAACCTTAGTCAGTGTCGCCTGCGTTGGACACTGGAACATTGCACTGTTTGAGTGCGTGCAGCATGAGTGCGTGCAGCCAAATGAGGAGGGCCCAATAGTTACTCAAGATATGGACAACTCATGCTGAACAGTGCAACATTCCAGTGTCCAACACTGACTTTAAGGCTTTAGCTTATAGTTCTGGAGCTTCCGAAAGAAAAATATAATTTATATTTATTCAGATCAAGGCAACCAACATTTGAAACATTTCACTAATGGGCAGAGCACTTGAATATTTATGAACAAAATAATTTGTTGCTGACAAATCAATGTTTTTCTGTTGCTATGAACAAATGACTGATGTGAAGCTTCTTTGATATCAAACTAATGTTCCAACTAGTTGTGTTCACTGAAAAGTGCTTAGCAAACAAAATATTTATGTATAAGATGTTTCTAATGTCATTTAAAACATTTTAAATTTTCTGCTGTATTTATTTTTACTTCAGTTACAATTACAATTTATTTTACTTCGGTTTTCACTGTATTGAGAGATGCAAGAAAAGTGTGATTTTTACATAAGTATCAGAGATTTCTTTGTATATAAAATTGTCCAGAATAAAATATAATAATTTTTATTTTAAATAGCCTTCTTCAGAATCTAAGTTTTAATTTATTTTTAGTAGGGTATTTATTAAATAGGAAAATTAAGATAGTTCATGGCTTCTTCAGCTTCCAAGTCTCCAGCCTATGATGAAGAAAAAGTGCTTAATGCTGAAGAATGGCTTACAGAAGCCTATGGAATCATTAAAGTGAGTCATGCCCACAGTATTTACAAATATTTTTATTATTAATAGTACTCAATTAAAAATCTGTATGTCTGCCATCAATACCAATTGTATTGAAATTGAGAAGGTTAGCTGAGCCTGATTTGATAACATTTTTATATGTTCTTAATTTTTATTTTTAATTTAATACAACAACTTATTTTTAGAGTGTATCATCTCATTGGAGAAAAGAGAACTTGGTGCTGTTAAAATTCATCTGTCAATGATAGTAGTCTCCTGAATCATTGAACTTGATGATTTCTTAACATAACCTAAAATAGTAATATTGGCACTGAAGAACATACTGGGTTGGCCTGTTGCCAATTCTTATAAAAATTAATGCTATTGACTTGTCTCTTGGAGATCTGAGGACTTGCCTTTTTACCATATCTATTCAAAACTGACTTTGAAAAGCAAGTAGCTACTGAACATCCACCAATTTGCAACATGGGTAACACTTCTAGTCAAAATATATGCTCCTGCATAGCTATATCTAGTCTGTTTTTTAACACATTCATACTCAGAGCGCCATCAGTGTGAACAGGGAGTTTATTGTACATGTTTATGACGTGAAACAAAAAAAAAAAAGTGTTGTTTCTTGCTTTATATTCTAGTAATACATCTGAAATCTTGTATTAACCCTGAGTATACTTGTCCAATGTTGACTTGTACTTATCTGCTTATGTGCAATACAAATATAGAAATAGATTACAATCAGACAGATCCATTCAAGGTTTTGCCTGTCAACCTCAGACGGTGATATTTAGATCCGTGACAATAGAGGGTGGAAGTATGATGTCTATAAATGGGCTGGGAACCTTGGTAAGGCCCCCAGTAACTGACTAGTAACTCTGTAAACATTTGTTTGCCATGTAAGATTTGTTTGAGTTACTCCCACATAACGGTCAAAGTCTTAGCCTATACGTACCTGTATTGTATCTCATGTATAACCACCCTGTATGAGTTTTTAGAAAGAAACATCTTATTTGTCCCTAAAGCACTTAATCAACAAATCTGTGTCCTCTGGTAGAAAGGTAGAAATATATCAAGTCAGGTGGCGCTTAATATTGCTGCCTGACAATACTTGGTTCTTGTATGTATAAAATTAACTAAAATTATTACGTGTAGTTATTAAATTATGTTATCTGCTTCTGTTAAAAAATAATTGGATCCTTTATTTCTATGCTAATGATTTTATCAGGCGTAGGTACTATAACAAAATAGTTAATCCAACTGTAGGATTCTTTCTGAATTGACTTATAAATTAAAGTGTAGCCAATCCAATCAAAATTATTTATAAAGCAAGTTTGGTTTTATATACGGTAGTGCTAGGCCTTTGTTGTAAAATTCTGGTGTACACACAATAACAATACCTGATATTTCATATTCATCCATGATTGTTGCAGGATGTAAATGAATGTGTAAGCATCATTACTGTCAGTGCAATTCCTGCCACGGACTCCTGCGTGCACCTGAACCTCACAACCCTAGAGCTGCAAGACTACACCATAGAGCTGTCAGCTGCTGGATTCAGGTAAAAATAATGATAAACTGAGCTTGGTTCTGCAAGTTGGCATCTCTCCAACGTCAAGAATCTTAATTAAGTGCATGATAAATTTATAAAATCTTGCTATAACTGAAAAAATAATCAGGTTGAAAATGTCTTGAATGCCACTCCATAACCAGTGAATACAATTTATGATGCCAAATAACTCGTGCTATTCTGTGTTTACTTTGCATTTGAATTTCATTGCGTTCTATATCTCTTATCTCTACTGATTCAAAGAAATGGCTCATGATTCATGAATTTATTGATCTCTGTTCCATTATGCTAGGGACTTTAATATTTAGTTATTATCTTATTCATATTTATACACATGCAACTTGAATTCTGTTTGGAATTCAACTTTATGAATTTTAAACTTTGCAATGATTCACCTATCAAAAAAATAATTTAGGTCTTCAAATGGAAGCTAAGTACTTTTTTTCCAATGCACTTGCCCATAGAATAACACACTTCCATTGACTAAAATTATTAATACTTTTTAATTTAGTTATTCATACTTTGTGAATCTGGTTTAAGAGCTTTTTAATCATGTCACTGAAACTTGTTCATTTATTCATGCCTAATGAAAATGAAAAAGATTCTTCTTTTTATATGCAGTAATCTTGATCTTTTGCAGAGAAAATACCTATATGTAGTGTATGTACACCCAGTAAACCTTAATATTTATTTCACAGTATGCATGGTTGAAATAATTTCTATATAAATTTTCAGAGTAGTGGGAAGAAGCCACAACGAGAAAACACTTCCCTCAGATACCTATTTTGAGACTCCATATGCACTGCTAAACAACCTGAGCCCAGCGTATGGGGAACGCTTCTGCAGCATTGTTAGTGCCAAGCTAGAGGCCATGGCCGCTCAACAACTCGACCATTCATAAAAACGTCTGCCAAAATCAACAGATTTTCTTTATGCTTCCTTGAAAACCTTATCAAAGTTGGGTACAATGTAATTTCAACACTCCAAGCACTCATCTGCTTATTAATTCCGAGTATAACTTTTCTTTCTGTTCCTTTTTACGTATTGCATTGTCTCTTTATATCCATGATACTGCTTAAGTAATACACCTACCACATCCAAACATGGGCCAGACAACCAGTAACAATCAAGGAGCAAATAGGCTCCATCCCTCAGGCCAGCCAAACTCGAGAACAAACCAAGCCTCGTTGACCAGTAACCGCAATGATGCCTCTGGTGTTACCAGTGCACAGACTTCAGATGTCATGACGTCTGATGCTGGTGACATCAGCTTGGGTCTTGGCAGAAGTTCTGATGGAAATGCTTGTGTTGAACAAGCCACTGCTGCTGTTGCTGATGATGAGCCTGGAATAGCTCAGGCTGGAGCTACAAATCTCTCCCCTCCTGCCCCTGGAGCTCAAGTGACTGACAAGATCAGCAGATCATGTGCAGCTGATCTTGCAGGATCAGCAGGACTGCACATGCGGGATCATCTTCGCTCCCTGCACGACCAGTTCATGCAGCAAGCTGGGGCAGACTACGACATTGCGACGGCTACTACGCTTTCTTACTCACAATTTCTATTCTACATCACCAAACTCAATGAAATGTTAGTAATTCTCTGCATACAGTCAACTCTTGGTTAAATATTTAGCCTTTAAATTTCACTCAGATGTTTGTCGAGTAGCATTCATAATGTATTCCAGCTTGATGCAATTTGCTTTAAACCATATTAGTGGTGTGAAGCTAACCTTGCACAAAACTTGAACAGCACAAATTTTGATGCTAGAAATAGTGTATATATGGGGGAGTAGTCATTAAGCTGCCTTCTCTTTTAGAGAATGGATTGACCAGGAAAAATCAATTAAGAGGAAATTTATGCTGGGTGCCATTCAGTAATGTAAAGTACTGACTACTTACTATAGCCGCCATTTAGTAATAATGAACTGATTATCAGAGTAAACGCTGACAAGTTTCTTTAGAAATTGAGGTCTAAATCAACAGTAGTAAGCAAAGTGACGCCCACTATAGATGCCAGTATAATGTTCTTCTTATGCGTGCAGTTGTCGCCGCTACGAGGACGGGGATGGTCGGGTGCTGGTGTTCGCCGTCAAGAAAGGCTCGGACTCGAGCGTCTTCTGGAAGGCGACGGTGCGCATCGCCTGCGTCAGGTACAACACCCGCACCCGCTGCCCCGAGAGCTCCAGGATGCTCAGCATCAGACAGTTCCTGCAGGCACGTTAGGCTCTCAAGCCTGTAGTTCCCTGGTTAGGCCTTTAGAATATATTTTAGTGTGGTCGTTTTCTATGACAATCAGCCATAATGTTAGCTTCTATGCATCTTGGAGTGGCATCAAATAATGTAGAGCTCTAGAAAAAATCTTTTATGATATAAAATTAAATATATTAGAGATTTGGTAGGGGAAATTTGAATGACATTCAGCAATTGTTTAGCGAAATGATTAGCTTGTCTGTCCACAGGTGTTCCGACGTATCAGCTACGAGTGCTGCAGTTCCACCAGTCCCCCCTGCTCTCCCAGTGGTCAGTGGCTTCTCATGGGTGCTTAGCTTTATAGTCGCAAGTTATGAGTGCTTAGATTTATAGTTGAGTTTCATTTCTCTGTGAGCAATAGTGACATTTCTCTTAACTCATGTGTAAGCAGATTCAGGAATTTCACTTAATTTTTTCATGAGGATCCGTAACGTTCAGCTGTGTCATCTCAGGGAAAACTAACGTCTCGATATTCTAAATCATTGTTTGCAAATCATGAATTTGTATTGGTTTCCAGCATTTCTTTTTCACTGCTTTAGTTGATTTTCTTTCGGATTGTTACAACGTTAAGTTGACATTCATCACTTCAGAACTCGGTTGATGGTACATTCACCTCCTTGATTTATTATCTGCTTTTAACCTTACGAACCAATTCACTCAATTTCATTGGTCGGCCAAATCTTGTGAATCAGTCTGCATTACGTGACTAAGTTAGTCAAATCAAACAACTTAACTTTTTATGTATTGCTTGCATTCTGCTAAGGATGATTAACAACCTATGGATGTACTAGTACATTTTTCATTACTAGGTATGCTTGTGCTCTCTTGATCTCTTGACATTTTTGAGTAACGGTATGCAAATAAATTTTTTAAGAAACTTGAGAGTTGTGAAAACAAGCACCGAATCATGTGATGCTTCATGCTGTGCAAGTTTACTTTTCTGTTTGATTTTGCTCGAATTGAGTTCAGAAGAATATGATTTGGGACTCTGGACCTAAAAGTTTGTGGCTTGATGATGTAGTTAGGACAGTCAGGTCTATATTATCGAGGGCGGTGTGGGTCTGATGATGTAGTTATGGCTATTTGGTCTACATCAGCAGGCAGCTGGTGCAGCTATCACCACACATTTCACCTACAGGTGCAACGGACCACAACCAGGCCACTGCTGCAGCTTTGGCCACCGCCGCGTTCAGTGAAGCTCTCCCCGCTGCTGGTGCCTGTGCTGCAGCTGCAGCTCACGGTGTGTTTCATGTCCTGATGATATTTTCATGCTAGAACGTTTAAGTCATAATTAAAAAAACATCTTCTTTTGGATTGGCAGTTTTTCATATGAGTCAAATGGTCAGCTCGATGTGTATATATAGCATGAGCTCATAAGGTATTATACTAAAATCTCCTTCAAGTTGAAAATCTTTTAGGTTGCGATTTTCACTTTGAACAAAATTAGTTATTGTGAAATCTATTAATGTTGTGTAATATGTATGTACAGTTTACTTAACTATCTTAATCTCTAATTTGCGAAACTCTTAATTCTTCCTTTTCTTGTTTAGCTTGGAATAAGTCTGTTATCTGAAGGTTTTCAATATTGATCCGTTGCTGACATTATTTACCCGCAGTGAGCTGCGGTGCAGGCGGCAGCTCCTCATCAGACGACCTGGACAAAGAGCTGGACGAGTGCATCATCTGCCTGGAGCGTCGCCCTGACGTCATCCTGCCGTGCGCACACGCATACTGTCTGCCCTGCATCCAGCAGTGGTGGGAGTACTGCAAGGAAGGCGTCGGGGCGCCCTGGTACTGCAGTCTCCTGCCTACTGCGCTCGGCCTGTCAGTCCTGAGTCCTGTTGTGCCTTGTTCTAGGGGACTCCAAACTTTTTTTACCAAGTGCCAAGAGCAAGCTTCCTGAAACCTTCACGGGCATGTCACGCCCTTTTACCGTTTTTAGTTCATGCGGTACCAGAAATGAACGCCACATAGATTTTGGAACAAATTATGTTGAACTAAGAAATATCCTCGGCGGGCCGGATGGAACCTAGCCGCGGCCCGGATCCGGCCCGCGGGGCGTAGTTTGGGGACTTCTGCTCTAGTGTGCTGACCGATGTTATGGGTTACTGGAGAATGCTCGGGAGTGCTAAGGGATGCTCAATAGTGTTGGGCGATGAGCGGAAACCAGTTATCGCGGTTGTGACGTTACTACTGAGATATTGCAATCGGTGTAAATAGAGTGTTTTGGCAATAATTATACGAGTGTTGTGGTTTTGTGAGGTTATGGTTCAGTGAGGGGTTTACGAGATCTACCATGAAAATGTTACAATTGTTGTGTTGTAAATTCTTCGTAGGTTTCAGATAATAATCATATAAAACTTGGTGAATTAAAATAAGTATTGTCAAAGGGGCTGTATAATGATTTCTTGAGGGTGAGCACTATTACAGGGCGCATGTGCTGCTGTACATTCTGTGTCCAAGAAAGTTTCTCGTCCAAGTTGCTTAACAATGCGCTGCTATAAAGTCATGTCACGGCAGAGATTTCAGTGCTCATGATTTTATCAAACGAGATTTCATTGCTCAGTCCCTGGCAAGCAGATTACCTCGGTGCTGTGCGACCAAACCCGGCCTCTTGAGCCCTTTCGGGGTTGTTTTATCGAAAATACTTTGCACCTTTATCAGCCAATTCCTGATCGCTTTTCAAGCTGAACTTCTCGGTAGGCTCTCATCTTCTCATTGCGAATTCAACAACAGTCAATTGTGACTGTTCCAGAGTTATGTTTAATACTTTCGAAATGAAATTGTATTAAACAAATTTGAGATGAAAGTAAGGAAGAACAACTTGCCAGCATATCACATTGCTGCCACTATTTCAGCTTAGCCCTGACGAACTGCTAGCAAGCGGATGCTGACAGCGGCTGTTTGTGCTGATTTTAGGTCGGCACGATGTCGTTATATGTATAGGAAAACTGATGAAAAAATTAAAAACTAAACGGCTACTGAAGGGGTTCTCGTTTAACGTGTGACAAAATAGTTAGCGAGCTATGGCAAAAGAATCTAGTGAAATCTTGACATTTTGAGTATTAGTAAATCAAGCGTGCCGCGGAGATGGTTGCCGTTGGGAACTGGGAGAAGGTAATCTACGGTCGAAATGAAAAATTTTCAGGAGAACTGTTGAAATTTAGGCTTGATTGTTAGGATGGTGAATGAGGTGGTTCCCTTTAGCCGTTTTTTTTTTCAGGTAGATAGAAGCTGAGATATGACAGATTCCGATACATTTTTCGACGCAGGATTAGCACCTATTGTAACTTAAGGTGTTGCCTGGCCAAAACCCGCGCTGTCGGCTTTAGGAAGAAGGTAGTGCGTTGTTCCATGGAACAAGGGGGTTTTCGGGCTTTTAAAACCAAAACCCATGTTCTTGAAACCATGGAACACGGGGTTTTCGGGCTTTTAAAACCAAAACCCATGGTTTTGCAACCATGCAAGTTTCCTTAACGTGAGTGCGTGTGTGACAGGGAAGGTGAGCGCACGTGTCCAGTGTGTCGGGAGGCGGTGGCTGACGCAGACGACACCTGGGTCATCTCGGAGGCTCCTGACGAGGCTCAGGTCTGCTTCCCATATTTTGTTCAATTTTTAGACAATTTTAATCTGACTTGTTTTGTCATGAAATAACAGATAAGGGAAAGAAATCCTTGGCTGAATGTCAAATAACAATCTTTTTTCTAAATTTTTTCTCTTAAATTGTGTGGAGAAAACATAATTACAACCTGAACCGGCCAAAAGTATCAGTTCTACTCATAATTGAAGTCGGTGTAGTGTGATCTATCCGTCCCAGTCTGTATTTATCATCAGAATTTATGCTGCCTTATCTCACGTCTACGACTAGAACAAATAATAATTATGTTCTCAGTATAATTCCCTAATTTTGGGCTGTGTTCTGCGGCAGAGGACGCGCGAGATCGGCGCTGCTCTCATGGGGCTCGCTGAGGAGACGAGCGGCGACGTCAAATGAGGCGAGGCGGCAGCGAGCAGCAGCGTCACCCCCCGCCGTGCGTGCTGGCCGGACGCCGCGGCCAGACTGCGGCACGCGACTGAGTGGACCTTGTGTCGGGTGTGGCGGGGTGCCTCCAGTCCCGATCTGCGCTACCAGGCCGAGTGGGCGCTGTGTCGGGTGTGGCAGAGCACCAGCGCCACAGCTCACATGTTCAGGAGTGTGTGGCTACAACACATGCCACATGAGGAAGAGGAAGGCTGTTCATCCCGCCACGTTGCTCGCTGCTGAGGGATTTTTAACGATGTAATTTTTAACGAAGAATTTGCCAAATATCAAGCACGAACAGAATGCAGACCGCCATAAGTTCAGCTGCAGTTAATGTGTGTTCATCATTGTAAAATGTGGAGAAATTTTATTAACTATGAGTATAATAATAATGAGACTCTTTGAAAAACTTTGTCTGCTTGCTGAGACTCTAAACAGCTTATGAGTAAAAATGTTCAGCTTCGTACTATTGTCAGCATTTACGCATCGCTGCAATTTAGCTGCAGGCGTAAAATGTCAATTGTGAAGAACTAATCAATTTAGCAACAGTGTAACTTAGACTCTCCTTCTCCTGCACTGCAGAAACTCATCATGAATTTGTGCTAAGTTGATGATGTTGTTGTGAAATAATTCTGTAAGACAGAAAAATAAATATTTTAAGGTAATAACAACTCCGTTTTTTTGCGATCTATAAATATATCTTTTGGATTTATGTGAAAAGTTTTGGTATTTTGTTTCATGAAGTGATAGAAGTGGCAACAAAACTTTTAAATGAGAATGAACAGTTTTGGTTGTGGGCGAGTTATCTAAGTGACCCATGAATTAGACTTGCTTTATTACACCCTGACCTCAACAGGAGCTAGTAGAACAGGTGTAATATATCGAGAAAAAGCGTCCACCTCTTTTTTGTGCACATTGTGCCTCTTTTTTTTTTGTGCCTCTTTTTTTGTGCACATTGAAGGTTTGGCTCGAATTAGGCTTTTGTGCCAGCGTGGTGTTTTTTTTTTTTTTTTTTTGATTGTCCGACGTCCGTCTTTGGAGAGAATCGTCCTATGACGGAAGTCTCGTATACTCGCCTAGAGGGTTGTAAGATGGTGGCTAAGAAACGGCCATATTCGCGGCAAAAAAGGCCAAAAGAGGCCAATTCAATATTTACCAGAAAATATGTGGGTTGCGGTGCACGAATTTAATTTTCCTTCATTTTTTAATTTATAAAATATAATAATTATCGCCATCATAAATTTTTCCGGCCAACGCTATTGGAAAAAACTAAATAGTTGAACTTGACTTGAAGAAATGCCCATCTGACATCTCTGGTTAGCTTAGCCTGGATGCTTCGCCACGGTCCGGAGCTTCGTTTCCGAGCAATCCGCATAGGTACAGCTCTGCAGTCTTCGCAATATGCTTTACACAAGGTAAAAGTTATTCTACTTTTAAACCATAACTATAAATATAAGTAAAAATTATTTATGACAGTAGGAATTTATATATCTTATATTATATCTTGCGAAACTTCATCGCAGCTATACTACATTAGAACCATCGCGTTACAATATATAAATTTCTTACCTTCAGATGCGGATTGTATTGAGAAGGGTGATGTGGTGATGAATATTGCGATATTATGCTCATGTGACGAAAGCACCGAGATGGAGGAGCGAGGCGTGGGTTCGAGCCCCGGGAAGCTCAGTTAAAGTCTCAGTGTCGCTAGTGGACGGCGCTTAGTCACCGTCAAAAGGTGGTGCTTGCAGCATGGCCTTGGGTGTGTGTCCCTGAACTCTGGGTATGTTACCTGGGGGATGTTTAGGTGCTGTGTATATACGTTTACCGCTGTACTGCGGTGCTACAATACTGTATAGTTTGATAGTTGTGTGATAGTTTGATATTTGATACTGTATTGTTTATTGAATCAAGTTTGAGAATGAAACCTCATATGCATCTCGTCTTCATGCTGAAAAACGAAGCCTCCTCATTCTTGAATAAGTTTTCGTAGTGTTGTAAGTGTGGAAAGAATTTTTACATTTTACGCTCCGCCGAGGAGAGGTGTCACTTCATTTGTTGGGTTTAGTTCATGTTCAAAGCGCTCTGTATTGATGAGCTCTTGCTTACGCTGTTGCCTGATTCTTGCCGTCGCTACGCAGGCATCTTGCTTATTTATAACCGCCTCGCTTTACATACTATCGCTGGTTTACTTATTGAATCCGTTTATCTTCTATTATAAATTTGTTAGTTTGTTGTATATCTTTTAAGGTAGAGAAATCAATCAATGTGATGTTCTTATACTAGATAAATAATCTTCGTGTGATATTAAGTGAGTAGCTGGACGCTGGGTCTCTTATCTCACCTGATGATACCGTCTGTGTCTGCTTACCTCGTGACATCCACGGCTTGCATCTTGCTCTGTTGATAACGTGACACGCCGGCTGTTGCATATTGCATGATATTGCCATTTTGACTCTCTTTTCAAGTCACAATATGGTGTGCAGACAAATTTGTCTGCTTCATTTCTATTGAAGCGAAAATCTAATCGCAATGAACGAAAGTATCTGCAGTTGATTTTTTCTCTTGCGTGCTTTCGACTGTTGCGCTAAGCCGACCTGTTATGCAACGCCTAATACACTTGGCATTAAGATCCTCAGCAGAGAGATTTGCTATAAAGCATCGAGGTAGGAAAAAGAATGAGGCTAGTGCGTGGAATATAAATGTTTATTTCGAAGATTCAGGTCGATTATGTGTATTTTATCTTACCTTTATCTTGGACCCTTGAGTGAGGTCATCGTATTTGTTTGTGTCTGCCTCTCGGGAATCCAAGGCGTTACTAGGGGCAAAGTAGCTGCCCTTCATACCACAGCTGTGGTACCGGGATGTGTGGGGTTACTGCTCTTCATACCACAGCTGTGGTACCGGGATGTGTGGGGTTACTGCCTTGGCTACCGCTGAGCTGTTTTAGGCAGGCTTTCTTGTACTTATTCTTCAAGCTTTGAGGGCCTCTTGCACGAGCGTCTCCATTTCTATAGCTGCTAGCCTAACCCCAAGTGGCCTAACCCTAACTGGCCTAATGCGAGTTTGTTCTTGGCCTAGGACAGCACCAACTCTGGTGCTGTCTTGCCACGACTTCCGCCACCCGATCGCGGTAAATGTTATGTATTTTCTGACGGAATGACCTGATGTGAATAAATAGCTACTATGTTGTCGCTATCCTTTTTAAAGTTTTTCCTTCGAATATTCTTGTCTTGCGGTTCGATGCTCCTTACCGCGAAGATTGTCGCGGTTTTGTATGGCAGCATTATTGGCTGTATGTGGGATGGAAGTTTACATGGCTGCTGCAGACCTAAGCTCTAGTCACAAGGCATTATAAGTGCTGCTAATGTACTCAGTTGATGGCTGTACTACGTATGTCATGTAGCCAGCGAGTTCACAAGTCTGAAATAAACAGAACAAACGAAGTGGTTTTATTCACCGTGAAGAGCACCTGAGGTTAAACAGGACTGCGTTTAAGTATAACGCTGAGGTTCTCGATAAGTCAGAATCGAGGTAAACATAATTGACCGAAATCGAAAGTATGAAGTATGGTTAAGCAAGTATTGAACTTGCTCCTGTAGAATGAACGAATCGTTATAATACTATACAATACTCGTTGAGATATTTTTAGCATTAAGTAAAATATATTCCGAAATATAACAAATTAGATCATCTTGCTATGAAATGTTCGTGATCTTACCCTACGCATTGGCGAACGAAGCTGGTGCGATGTTAAACTTTATTGATCCATTGGAAAAGAAGCAAATTTTGGAGTAGTTCGAATGGTTATCAAATGCCTGAATATTTTATAAATAATGAGTAGGTAGTCGTTCAGCTGATGATGAAAGTACATCTTTGAGGTCCCTGCAAGAGCTTGGTCTCGTCACGTTGCCATGAACGTGTGTATGTGTGTAATTGCCCGTCGTGATGGTGGCAACTAGGTAAGGTAGGGAGGGGGGGTGATAGGTCAGTTTTTTCGGGCACTTAATGCCACTGGTAGTTTCACGACCATCACTTGCTCGCTGACCCGCCAGAACCATTTTATTGCATTACACAACACCCTGGACGAGCCAGGTACTCATTTATCAACCAGAGTTGACCATGAGCTGAGCTTCCCGGAAGAACTTGTCCTCAGTGGGAGGACACCACACTGAGGACTACATTCGCCCCCGTCACCACACTCACCCCCGTCACCACACTCGCCCCCGTCACCATATATGTGGTGACGGGGGCATTCACACTTTTCAGAGCTCTTGTGATGACTTAATACTGCTGCCAGCTTTGTAGCCCGTTCACTGTGAGTGCACTGCGGCTACTGGAAGGAGTCCAGCAAACTTTCACAGTCACCACACTCGCCCCCGTCACCATATATGTGGTGACGGGGGCATTCACACTTTTCAGAGCTCTTGTGATGACTTAATACTGCTGCCAGCTTTGGAACCCATTTACTGTGGGTGCATTGCGGCAACTGGAAGGATTCCAGCAAACTTTCACGCCCAGGATCATGGCATGGATTAGCTGGACTGAAAGGGGCTTGGCGTAGCGCCTGGGACTGTACTCACTGCAGAGGAGGCGACAGAGGTATGTCTTTCTGTAAACATGGAAAATAATAACTGGACTGGATTGAGACATAGCAACTGCAGAGGAGGCGACAGAGGTATGTCTTTCTGTAAACATGGAAAATAATAACTGGACTGGATTGAGACATAGCATAACTGGATTGAGACATAGCATAACGAGAGAAGGGAGAGACTGTGAAGAATACCTCCATTACTCAACAAATTAGCGGCCAGATATCAGTCCCTGCGGGAAGGGCCTCTTTCTGTCGCGGGACCGAGGCTGTTTAGCACCTTGCCAAAAGATAAAAAAAAATAGAGGGTTAGTTCACCCTGGAAATCTTCATGAGACGGCTGGAAGTGTTCCTGTATACAATCCCTGACCCTCAACACCACTACCTGCGGCACGAAGCAAGCAACAGCATCCTGCATCAGCTGGCCAACTGAGGGCAGATGCGCGGCAGTCTTGGACTGGCCTCTGAGACCTCAGTGACGAGGCCGTCTTGCCTGCGGGGGAATACAGAGGCAGCACTCCAGCGTAGCCTGGGACTGCTACGTCTGAAACACATCCTGAGGATACTTTCCCATATCACCACACTCGCCAGACCCCACAGCCCCTGGTCACACTGGCTCCACTGCCCCAGGCCACGCTGGCCCCACTGCCTCAGACCACGCTGGCCTTCTGCCCCAGGCCACGCTGGCCCCGCTGCCCCAGGCCACGCTTACCACTGCCTCAGGCCACGCTGGCCTTCTGCCCCAGGCCACGCTGGCCTTCTGCCCCAGGCCACGCTGGCCCCACTGCCCCATGCCACGTTGGCCCCACTGCCCCAGGCCACGCTGGCCCCACTGCCCCAGGCCACGCTGGCCCCACTGCCTCAGGCCACGCTGGCCCCACTACCCCAGGCCACGCTGGCCCCACTGCCCCAGGCCACGCTGGCCCCACTGCCCCAGGCCACGCTGGCCCCACTGCCCATGCCACGCTGGCCCCACTGCCCCATGCCACGCTGGCCCCACTGCCTCAGGCCACGCTGGCTCACTGCCTCAGGCCACGCTGGCCCCACTACCCCAGGCCACGCTGGCCCCACTGCCCCATGCCACGCTGGCCCCACTGTCCTACGCTGCACTCGTGTCGTCTCGTGGTATCAGATAACCAGCATCATCTTGCTGACCTGAGTTGCGCCGCGCTGGCCCCACTGCCTCAGGCCACGCTGGCCTTCTGCCCCAGGCCACGCTGGCCTTCTGCCCCAGGCCACGCTGGCCCCACTGCC
This sequence comes from Hyalella azteca, assembly GCF_000764305.2. Taxonomy (NCBI): domain Eukaryota; kingdom Metazoa; phylum Arthropoda; class Malacostraca; order Amphipoda; family Hyalellidae; genus Hyalella; species Hyalella azteca. Next base: position 105,815 of record NW_025930575.1, on the reverse strand, counting down.
CCATGCCACGCTGGCCCCACTGCCCCACGCTGCACTCGTGTCGTCTCGTGGTATCAGATAACCAGCATCATCTTGCTGACCTGAGTTGCGCCGCGCTCTTTGTGCGCTGGCCGCCAGCGAGGTAAGTCGCGTCCTCAGGGAGGCATGAGGTGTTGCGGGATTAATATAGTGGTGACGTGTTGTGCGCTGGTAAGAAAAATGTTATGCGGTGCGTGTAGAGTTAATCGAAGGCATTGCAGTATTACTGAAGTGTGTTGCATAATGTTGTTTCTTTGTATTCTGAATGATCGCGAGTGTTGCTCTGCTTATTAAACGGATTCGGCTCGCTCAGTGTGCTGTTCAAATGTCGCACAGCAAACATAGGTTTTCTCTTGTGGATGTAATAAATAATACCAAGTAATTAATCTATTCTCCTCAAGATTAGTTTGCTGGTTAACCATCGCAGCACCGACATCAGCAATGAAGGAACGCATGGCAGTCTGGCCTCTACAGGAGCCATGGCAGGAANTAGTTTGCTTGTCAACCATCGCAGCGCCGACATCAGCAATGAAGGAACGCATGGCAGTCTGGCCTCTACAGGAGCCATGGCAGGAGCGGGAGGGTTCCTTGACCGTGCAGGAGCTCCCTCCTCCTCCTGATCCTACAGACCCCGAAGTTTGGAGTAGAACCATATCCCTGTCGCTGCTTCTCGTCACGCTTTGCATCTCCTGGTGGTGCGTGAGGAGGAAGATGCAATACTGGAGCAGGCAAAACGTTCCCTCAACCACGCCCGTCTTCATCTTGGGCAACACACTCCAAAGGCTGGGACTCAGCATGCCTTTCTATGATGTAAGCAAACCTGCATTTTTTTGTCGGCCAGACGGACAGATACTAACTTAGTTATTTCTGTGGTGCAAGAAAAACAAGGCAAGGTCATGGTGTTTCTGCGGAACAACAAAAGCGAGCAACCTTACAATTATTTGCGACACAGGAAAGGCAATCAAACTTACAGGTAATTCTGTAAGACGCGACAAGAAAACAAAATTAATGAATTGATTATGTTCTGGTAATATGAGTTGGCCTGTCATATTCTTGTGTGTATTTACCACAAAGTCGACAGAGGATCTAAATCCCCATTATTATTTTTTATTAAATTTATGGAATTTTAACCTGCTCGTGAATATGCGTGACTACTTCGTTTCAGCTTTGATTCTTTCCATTACTTGAAAATGCATCGGGAAATCTAAATTATTGAAGTCTGAGCGATGGTTTTATTCAGTTTTTGGAACGCGCTTACTACGAGCACAACGGCCGCGACTTCTGCGGTTTTTACGAGTTTCTGAAGCCTGGCTTGATAGTGAGCAACCCGCAGCTCCTGCGCAGCATCCTCGTGCGGGACTTCGACCACTTCGACGAACGGCGGACCTTCAGACTCGGCAAAGTAAGTGCAGCTGAGGAGAGTGTCTCTTCTCCTCATTTTTGTAACCACTGTGCACAATTGTTGGTCACGTGAATAGGAAAAAATAAGTTAGGAAAATTAAATGAATGACAATTCTTCGCATTCACATGTGTTTATTCACGAATGAACGTTATAATAAACATTCCACCAACACAATCATAATAATCATTCCACCCGAGCTTACACTGGCCAGAAGTTCATTTTGGGCACCTGCTACGTCAATGCTCATGCATTACCTTCAACGCTTGTCATGTGCTGCCCAACAGCAACACCGAAAAGAAATTAATTGAGCAAATGAGGGAGATGCAAACACTGGCATACACTTCACACGACTGTTAAGCGTCTAATGAGGGAGACGCAGACACTGGCATTCACTTCAAACGACTGTCAAGCGCCTAATGAGGGAGATGCAAACACTGGCATTCACTTCACACGACTGTTAAGCTCTTAGCGGGAATGAGGCTAAGACTAATGCAGACTACTTCGTCATTAATGTGGCTCAACTTGCCATTTATTCAGCTTGAATATACGTGGCTCAACCATACTGCACCTCTTAGACCCAGACGAGGGTAGCTATAAATAGTTAGAATCAACTAAAGCAATAGTCAATAGCTGCTAATTGTTAACAGCGGTTGTTGAATAGCGGTTGCAAACATTCTTGATGTGTCAGATATAGGTAGTCGAGGAAAGTTGGATTCTCCAAAACAGTTCCAACTCAAATTTTCAGGTGCCATATTCGATTTTTAGTTTGAAAATATCGTACAATGCATCAAAAATCTGTCATCAAGTTGCGAGACTTTAATGGGAACTTTGAATTTCGGACGAAAGAAGGAATTTATCATGATCGGAAAACTTTTAATCCCTGTAATTTTTTTTAAAACGAAGTTAATTACTTAAATCCCCACTGGACCTGAAGCGTTAATAATTTCATTGACGGAAGTAAGTTTATGTTCATACTTCGATTTTAAGACGTACTTAATTGTCCATTGTCACGCAGTCTTTGTCGTCCACCGTTGATAGGCAGGTCGCAGATGTGTATAAGAGACAGCCGCTGAGCTGTTTTAGGCAGGCTTTCTTGTACTTATTCTTCAAGCTTTGAGGGCCTCTTGCACGAGCGTCTCCATTTCTATAGCTGCTAGCCTAACCCCAAGTGGCCTAACCCTAACTGGCCTAATGCGAGTTTGTTCTTGGCCTAGGACAGCACCAACTCTGTTGCTGTCTTGCCACGACTTCCGCCACCCGNCCTTCTTCAACTTCTTTAAGACGAGATGCCACGAACGCCACGCTTAAAAATAGATGGGATATAAGATGTACGGACACAAACCTTCCATACACACATTCGAACGAATGCATGGAATATGAGACGAGCAGATATGAACTCTCGACAAAAATTTAGTTAATATAAAAAAATATAGAAATAGCTTCAAATTCAATTTACTCAGATGAACCATAAATGTTCATACATTATCATTGTAAACGGCAGCTGCAGATGCGTGATTGATTAGCCCCAATTGTGCACAGCAATACTGCCGTTATCACCACCGCATGTCATGAACACTTATGTCCTTGCCTCTAAACTCAAGTGATTGCTTATAGCTTTTTATCGATTACTTTCTTGTAATTATGCAACATTGTCAACTTGAGGACACAACTTTGTCTTCTAATGATGAAAATTTTGCTTTTGTTCTATACGGTCATGAGACGAAAACCATGACATTTATGAGTGTTTGCAACTTTGACACCAATAGGATTAAATCTTAACTTCTACTTTCACACTCTGAAGACCATTCTTTATTACTGACGACGGAAGGCGTATTCCCAATCATGCATGAGAAATCTGTTGAAAAGGCTTCATTAAGTTCAATTGCTAAAAGAGAGTATGAAGAGAGTCCGTTTTCCTTATCTCTGAACTGATTACGATCGCATTATGGGAACAGCGTTGTTGAGAGAGCGGTCGAACGTCTGAGAGGGAGATGCAACCCATGCAGGCATACACTTCACACGACTGTCAAGCGTCTAATGAGGGAGATGAAAACACTGACATACACTTCACACGACTAACAAGCATCTAATGAGGGAGATGCAACCCAGTTATAAACTTCACACGACTGTTAAGCGTCTAATGAAGGAGATGCAACCCAGTTATAAACTTCACACGACTATCAAGCGTCTATAATGAGGGAGATGCAACCCAGTTATAAACTTCGCACGACTGTCAAGCGTCTAATGAGGGAGATGCAAACACTAGCATACACTTCACACGACTGTCAAGCGTCTAATGAGGGAGATGCAAACACTGACGAGGAAAGTTGGATTCTCCAAAACAGTTCCAACTCAAATTTTCAGGTGCCATATTCGATTTTTAGTTTGAAAATATCGTACAATGCATCAAAAATCTGTCATCAAGTTGCGAGACTTTAATGGGAACTTTGAATTTCGGACGAAAGAAGGAATTTATCATGATCGGACAACTTTTAATCCCTGTAATTCTTTTTAAAAACGCAGGTAATTATTTAAATCCCCACTGGACCTGAAGCGTTAATAATTTCATTGACGGAAGTAAGTTTATGTTCATACTTCGATTTTAAGACGTACTTAATTGTCCATTGTCACGCAGTCTTTGTCGTCCACCGTTGATAGGCAGGTCGCCCCACCTGGAGTCAACGTTGAACGTGACTACCGAGCATCTACCCTAATTAAGCCAAGTTGAACCTGTTGCTCTCGTGCAGGTCAACCCGGTGGCGAACAAGATGCTTACCAACGCCCGGGGCGAAGAGTGGAAGATGATCAGGAACGTCGTGTCACCGACATTCACGACTCACCGCTCCCGCGGCATCTACCCGCTGCTGCAGCAGCAGGGCGACCTGCTGGCCAAGAACGTCATGCAGGACGTCGCCACGTCCCCCTGCTGCCTGCAGGTTCTGCCTCCGATTAAATGCTTGTATCTTATTTAGTATTGCTGCCACAGAGATGCATTTTACTTCAATAGTCATTACGCAGAGGTGCATCTTACCCGCATCGCATTCCGGTCCATCATTTTAACTATACATACTGCATATTAGGACGTGAATAATAAGATACCAATTCGATAACGCGATTATATCGCGCAATGTTGTCAGCGTGCACCTTGGTGCAAAGGTTTTTATAGCCGGTGCTGATTCCTGAGTTAGATTCCAGGATTCCAGGATTTTAAAGGATTTCAAAGACAATATTTGCAATCCTAATTTTTCCGTATCGAACAACAATCATATACGACACCAAGAACAATCAGTGTTTTATAAATTTGATATTGAAGTGAGGAAACGAAGTAGCGGTTGTTAGACAAATTTTTCAAGTTGTTAGAACTAAGTCAGACGTTTATTTTTGAATACGTGGATAATGTAAACATTTAAAATTAGAAATAAATAAATAAATAAATAATTTACTGACCGTTTTCAGAATAGCTGCCCTTAAGCAATCGGTGCTCAGATTTTCGTATGACTTATTGTAATTTGGTGAAAAAATTTTCATCATTGATGTATTATTTTTTCATCATTGATTATATTGTTTTTTCTTCATTGATTATGTCGATTATATCATTTATTTTTTGCAGACGAAATCTTTTTGCGAGAAATACATGATGAGTTCGATCGCCTCCTGCGCGTTCGGCATCACAGAAACCTCCGACGACGCTCTGCTCTTCCCTGAGATGGCAGCCGGCCTGCTCAGCCTGACTCGGTTCAGAGCTCTGAAGGTAGCTCTGCCTGACTCGGTTCAGAGCTCTGAAGGTAGCTCTGAACTGGCGTGGTTCAGGGCTCTGAAGGTAGCTCAGCCTGACCCAGTTCAGAGCTCTGAAGGTAGCTCTGCCTGACTCGGTTCAGAGCTCTGAAGGTAGCTCTGCCTGACTCGGTTCAGAGCTCTGAAGGTAGCTCTGCCTGACTCGGTTCAGAGCTCTGAAGGTAGCTCAGCCTTCATCGGTTCAGAGCTCTGAAGGTAGCTCTGCCTGACTCGGTTCAGAGCTCTGAAGGTAGCTCAGCCT